>NC_045153.1:0-36474 GCF_900700415.2 Clupea harengus | reverse complement strand
ATAGATGAATAACTGACCTGTTTATTATTCTGCCATTCTGTAGCAATATGTCCCGTGGGGAAACAATCTTTTCCAAATAAATCAATCACTGCACGGATGTGTACACACATCAGAACATGTTTCTCAAGATTAGACCCTTCACTGGTAACTGTTAGACACCACCACCCACTCTTCAGACCCTTCAACTACATTGGTAACTGTTAAAATGTGTCCCAAACAGACTATCTGATATGTTTTTACTGCATACTTGTGGGAGTCTCTGTTAAGTGTATACCTCTGTATATCTCTGACGTTTCCATGTTCAGTTAGTTATGAGAAGTTAAGCCAGTTAAGTAAGTTGCAAAAGTTACACCCAGGCAGTGTTAATTTTGGCAGCTATTTTAGATTTAGTCTTAGTCTTTAGACGAAAATGCATATTAGTTTTAGTCACTTTTAGTCATTTTTATCCTGCTTAGTTTTAGTCTAGTTTTCGTCGACGAAAACTCAGAACATTTTAGTCTAGTTTTAGTCGACGAAGTCTCATTACATTTAAGTCCATCTTATAGTCACATTAAACTCCTTTCCATCCCTTCTCAGGCCCGGGGACCCCTTGTGTTGTGTCTACAACTGCATAATAGTCAAGCTTGCAGTACTTAAACTGTGGATGCAATTAGTCTCTAAGATACAGATCTTCTATGCCTACAGCTGAATTCCAATGAATTCAATGTAAATAATAATTTTAAGGCAATACTTAATTAACAGTATTATCATTAAAATATAAGAGAATATCAAGTCTAGATTTTGAAGATTCAAATGATCTGATAACACAATACAACTACTATGCCTACCTGGCCTTAGTTAAATCAACCACATATCCTCCATATGAATTGCTGTGCAATCTGATAACCAACATACAGTATTTAGCTAGACGGATAGTTTGAGAGTTGATAGTAGTGCCAATGATAATAACAATTGCATAAATAGACAAGGATATGTAAACCAATCACATATTCATTTATTTTTTCTTGATTAATGTCATGCGTGGCCTGTCCTATAGTCCACTCTGCAATGTGTTTACTAGCTAGTTATCGATAGCTAGTATAATTTAGCTATGCTACCTCATAGTTAGCCAACGTTAGCTAGCTAAAAGTTTTGGAACTCATTTGCCAAGCCAAACGGGAGGTTTCAATCGAAAATGACTAGCTAGTTATCCAAGCTGACACAACCTATACACTCGACTGCCCCTTTGAAGTTAACTTAACGTTGGCTAATATATTCGAATAACTAGTTAACATTAGCTAATTATCATTGACAGTTACTAGCTAATTTACCTTGGCATAAATGGCAGGGTTGTCTTGTGCACTTTCAGGTGCCTCTTGTTGTGTTCTTCCCACCTATTTTGAAGCCACAAGGTTTCTCTCCGGTTATTGCGGTGCATTGTGTTTTATTTTCTGTCAAGTTATAATTAAAGACTGTCCAGATATCTATTCCTATTTGTCTTCCAGTACCGAGTGCTTGAACTTCAGCCATCATAACGTTCAGCCATAGGGCGTCACTTGCATGTCTGGCCATCTCAGGGAGTGAAGGAGGGGTAGATACAGGACCGGGCAACATTCAACCAATGATGTGCATACAAGTTTAGAAAAAAAAAACAATTGTGATTTAGTCAACCACCAACATTTTCGTCTCGTCTCGTCAACGAAAGTTAAAATAGATTTAGTCATAGTTTTTATTTATAAAGATCCGTTTTCGTAACGTCTTAGTCTCGTCTTAGTCACGGGAAAAAGGTCGTTAACGAATATTTTTCGTCATAGTTTTCGTCAACGAAATTAACACTGCACCCAGGATGCTGCGCTCTTCTAGTGAGCGTCGTTTGGCACTGCCGTCTGTGCAAGTACGGCAGTCCAGACTATTCTCATTTGTAGTTCCACGTTGGTGGAATGAACTACCCAGCACTACCAGAGCAGGGGCGTCCCTCTCTACCTTTAAGAAGCTTTTGAAGACCCAACTCTTCAGAGAGCACTTCCCGTCCTAACTGGCACTTCGACTAGTGCGTAACTTGCAATTACAGCAGTTACATTTCTGCACTTCTTTCTTTCTTTTTTATTTCATTTTGTTATATTTCTTATGTAAAGTAGTATTTATTTATTGTTACACCAGGTTCTATTGCTCGTAGCTTGAATATTCTCTCCCTTGTACGTCGCTTTGGACAAAAGCGTCTGCTAAATGACTAAATGTAAATGTAATGTAGCTCTTTCCCAGTCCTTCGACAGAAACACTTGGCTGATGTTTCTATAGTTTGTTATCTTGCCTGTAACCCGGAACACCTCACCTACATGTAGCCTTACTCAGAGCTTACTGGCAACAAAAGATCATGGCAATTTACTATGAAATGCTGTAAAGAAAATGTTTGTTTCTTAAATATCAGCCGTATGCACCTGCTACCTTTGAAATAATCCATGTCTCACACTGCAGGCCTTTCATCCGCACCCATCTCAGTCATAAATTGTACTGACTGAAACTGAGTTTTAAGATTTTATATCATTGAGTTTGAATTTCAAAGACTGCCTGAATGATGCCATGCGTGCACCAACCTGTGGACACCCTTTCCATCTTTAAATCTAGACTGAAGACTTTCCTCTTTAGTGCATCCCATAGTCATGAATAATGCATCACAACCCGGCACCTGTCGCAACACACTTCATACTTCTTGTCAGCCATGTTGTTGTGTTTAGCAGCAGTGGGCTACAGACAGCGCATGTTGTTGTGTTTAGCAGCAGTGGGCTACAGACAGCCATGTTGTTGCGTTTAGCAGCAGTGGGTCACAGACAGCGCATGTTGTTGTGTTTAGCAGCAGTGGGCTACAGACAGCCATGTTGTTGTGTGTAGGAGGGCCTTTACGGATCCCGGGTCGGCATGCAGCACGTGTTGTATGCGGTATGAGTTGCAGCTGTCACCAGCCATTGTTGTATCGTGCCACCCTTGCCATCCATAACTAAACATGACTCATCCACCATACACAGCCTCTTCCTCTCACTCTTCGTCTCCTTCTATATCACATCATGCTTAGCCATTAATACTGATACTACCTGCCATATTACATACTGTTAATTGTTTATCTAAATGTATCTCTGTATCTGTTTATCATATTCATCTTTACTAACCAAGCTCTCTTGTGTCTCTTACAGCGTGACCTTTGACTACAAATGGTGATAGCTGTGCAAACATTGTTCCTCATCACCATGATCATTAAGTACATTCTTCATCACCATGATCATTAAGTACATTCTTCATCACCATGATCATTGAGTACATATGTGCATTTTAGGCCAACAAGCTCTGCCCATTCACTTTGTCTCTTTCTTCCCCTCCTAGTCTAGGGTAGTCTCTCCACCTCACCTGACCCTGACACACACACACACACACACACACACACACACACACACACACACACACACACACACACACACACACACACACACACACACACACACACACACCTAGTCTAGATTGCCTCTGCTGTGAGATGCTGCTGTAGTCTCTCCACTTGATCTACGCACGCACGCACGCACGCACGCACGCACGCACGCACGCACGCACGCACGCACGCACGCACGCACGCACGCACCCTCCTAGTCTAGACTGTCTCCGCTGTGGGATGCTGCTGTAGTCTCTCCACCTGATGTACTTGCAGAAACCCTCTGCCTACACCTACCCACCCCCACCACACTGTCATACATTAATTCTACCCCACTCATGATATATCTACATACTCTGTGCTAGTCTATTTACCCATCTAGTCTATCTACACATAATGTAAATAGTTGACAGTTTTCTGTTTCACTGCTCTGCTACACTTGTAATAGTAACCTTATGCCTTACGCCCCGCCCCCGCTTTTATCTCTACCTTTCTAGCCAGACGCAGAAATATGTCGTGAAGGCATGTTTGATTATTAATCAGTATACACCTAAAAGTCAAAGCACAATTTTCAAACCCGTAGCCTTATAAGACAACTACTGAAAACACAACATACAATGTTAGTAGTATATTAGTGTGAATAGATGAATAACAGACCTGTTTACTATGACGCCATTTTGTAGCAATGGGGAAACAACCTTTTCTAAATAAATCAATCACTGCACGGATGTGTACACATCTCAGAACATGTTTCTCATGATTAGACTCACGTTTCTATCAAACATAACCCAGCTTAGGGTTTTCAAACTGAGTTTAGTTAAGTAGGGAGTTACAGGTGTATGTGATTAGTATTCAGGTGATTGGGAATGAGACAGAGGTAACTGAGTTTAGTTAAGTAGGGAGTGACAGGTGTACGTGATTAGTATTCAGGTGATTGGGAATGAGACAGAGGTTGGTGAGTTTAGCAGGAGGGGGCGTGGCAGGAGCAGGGTTCAGCGCTGATGTGACACCTGACCCTGATACATTATTAATAGCATGTGTACACAGTTAGAACCATTTTTATGTCATTGCCTTAATGTCTTACAATACTCATGGAATGGATCTCAGTCTCACACAAGCCATAAATTAGCATTGTGTTTAATTCATCTGCTATGACTTTAATAAAGTCCTGTGTTTCACTCCCTCCAAACTGTGTGGCTACTAGTGATGGCGAAATGAAGCTTCATGAACCTTCAAAGCTTTCCAGACAAACGTGTTGAAAAAAGGTTCACTACTCGAGGCTTCTTTCACTCTCTAGTGACACCTGCTGGTCAATAAAAATACGGTGTAGGAAAGATTTTCTCGGGACAGTGAATTTGTTCAATTTGTTGTGGTGCGCAAGACCTACTAAAATAACATGCGCACAAACGTATGGTGAAAAAAAAGTGGATTTGTGGATACTCGTTGGATTTTGGATTGTCGTCGTCGTCGTTTGCTTTATATTACCATTTAACTGACTTTACATTACATCTTTTGTTTCTATCCACAACACTGACATTCACCACACGTTTTCCTATAATTAATAGATAAATATATACTTGTAACCCTTAATAAATAACTTATTATTATATCCTAAATTCTGCGTGGCCTCCCCTTTATGTTTCGTGCCTGTGAGCTGGGTTCATCACACAATGAAGGCTTTATTTTTCTAATATCTCTTCTAATAACTGTTTGACATAGGACTTATCAGGTCTATGGTGGCACAAAGGCTTTTATGCGGGCCAAGTGAGGTTCGATTCTCGGTTAAAGCAAATTTTACTTCGATGCTTTGGATAAAAACGCCTGCTAATTATCTTAACTCTCTTCTGTATGCTGTTGGAACAGAGGGTAGTTAAAGTGCTTTTGGACAACTGGTCAGTGAAAGCGCAGGGCAGTGAAAAGGGGGCGAAAGTGCTTTGTGCAACTTTCTCTTCCTAACTGGCTCCATAACTCTATCTCAAATAATCTATAACCTACTACTAACAACAGCAAACAATCTAAATATCCAACTACTGCTAAATCTCCAACTATCACTAAATCTCCAACTATCGCTACGTCTCCAACCACTGACAACGATCACGAATACGACATGGGACTCGAAGCTTCCCGCCAGAAGTGAACCAACGAACCACTTGGTGAAGCACTTGATTCAAATGAGGCTTTCATGAGGCTTTCATTTCGGCAAAACGATACAAGCCTCGATACGCGCTCCGTCTGGAAGTGCTTCACTTTCGCGACACACGCTTCGAAGCCCCGGTGTCATTTGTAACATCACTAGTGGCTACCAGGCAAAATATATTTAGTTTTGTTCGTTTGTTTAAAAATGATGTTCATGTCCATTGTACTCCTGTCAGCTAGCCTTGTTTAATGCAGGCTCATCCTACTCAGGCCAGATACGCTGCTTTTGTGCTGAAAGGTTGATCTGGCGTAATGGGTCTCCATCAGTAATGCCATTAGCAGGTTACATTTCCTTTACTACTTCTCAAATGTTACACAACCACTGGCAGTAGAACATCACATATTTAAAGTGGCTTAAGAGTTCGATACACAGGTCTACACCCTTACTTATCAGTCTGCGTTTCTGAAACAACTTTCTTTACTCTCTCGCTCTCACACATGTAATACAGCCCCATACAAACATCCCCTGAACAAACGCATGTCTGGACACATTAAGCTTTTATTTCTTCCCTTCCTGATGAGGTTGAAAATTAATTATTCTTCCGAAGGCTCCAGAAAAGAAATAGTTCAGGCAGCGATAAAGACACTGACATCTTTGTCTCTCATTTAGCATGGGGGAAATGTTACATTCAGTAATAATTTTAAAAGCATTACATTATTGTATTGTGAAGTTGTCAATAGCGCGAGTTGTTACATTTTGACAGTTGTTATATTGTGGTATTTATTGTGTGTGTTTTTTTCCATTATACTGTTCTCAATTATCCAAGATCGTATTTATCGTATTTTAAAAAAAAATCTCCACGTGCCTTGTCTAATGGTTTCCTATAACAAGACATCCCTTAAAGAACTGTTCTGAAAGTTGTGTTCCCGGTAAACGTAAAGTGAAGTTCAGAAACTCACCCTTTAGCGTAGTTTGATTTTCTTCTGCGCCATTCCACGAGGCAGACACAATTTCCTCTTCTGGAGAAATCGCTTGATTAACTAATCAACTTATTCCAAATTTCCTAGCCCGAAATACTTCATAACGTTTTACTGTCCAAAGACTTTACGCTCGTGGTGTAATAGCTGGTTTGCCCTGAAAAATATCTTTGGGTATTTCAGAATATACACTTCTGCTCACAGCACGGACGTCACTTCGGTTTATTTTCACTTTCGCCCCCCGTGTGACGTTAGGTGGATCTGCATATTCCGAGTGTGTGGTGCACGCAGGGAATTCAACAACCTCTCCTGTGTATTAATCAAACCATCTTGAAAATGAACCAATATAATAATGAAAAGTTAACCATTTTGAATCGGGACATTCGTATGGAACAGCCAGCCTGTTAGTTTACAAACAAGGCTCTTTCGGTCAGAAATCTAGTAATCTTTTTAGACCACCCAGCGTCTCTGCCTTGGTCTAACCAGTTCCATCGAGGTCTGCTTGAATATTTCGGATCATTGCCTTGCTGCACGTCTCCTTGTCATGGTACCTTCAAGTAGTTTAAAGTGCATGTGAAGTACAATACTGACGTGTTGGAAGTGTACTTGTGGTGGAAATGAATCTATAATTTCATTGGTGAGAGGAAAAATAAAGATCTGATGGAACATCCTCATCTTTATGTTTATGTGTTTATGAGAATAACAGAGATAAACATCTTGAAAAGTTCAGAGGTCTGACAAAAAACAAAGATTGCTATATTTATGACCTACGTGCAAACAGGCACCTGCACATTCTGAGTTTGCCAAAACTGTCTGCAAAAGATCTGTCTTTCATAACGGAAGCAAACATCTGGTGGTTAGCTACTTCCTGGCGCAACAGTTTGCTGTTCCAGTTAAAAGAGGGAGTGGTACATTGTCACACTTGCAAAAGCACACAGCGTTCAGAGACAGACAACACAGAGTTCACTTAAGACAGAAAACTAACAATGAAAATCTCATAACAATAAAGAAATACATGTGTCATTACATACTTCTATTCTGCACTTAAATACACTTTTATTTTGTAGTATAAACAGTGACAAAAACATTTAAAATACACGTCTTCTACTGTAAGTCACAGTGTAATAACTTAATACGTAAAGGAGTCATTGTTGATATGGTGCCTTGGGGTCTTAATGAAATGTGTGTGACATACTTTGGTCAAAATACCACAAGGATCAAGTAAAACAGCACCCTTTTTACCCTGTCTAAAACAGCCCTGTTCAGAGCGACCTGTTTTGAGTGCCTGTTCCTTTAAATGCTAATGGGCCAGCTGTACATTGGCTGAGGTCATACAGCCTTGCTGGTTGTGATGAGGACAACCCAATGCTAGTGACTCAAGTATGTTAATACAGTGTGTTCATGTACGAGTATGTAACGCATACAGTGTGTTTATATAAGTTACTGCTTGTTTCTGGTGTTTAAGTACATGCAAAAAACACAAAGCTCATTAAAATGTCACAAGTAAAAAATACTTTTGACCATTTATTAAGGTAAACATTGTTTTCTCATTAAATCGTTGCATTTGGTGACCTATGGCTTTAATAGTAACACAACATTCAAATACACTTTACCTGTAATGTTTTTTTTTAAGATATATTTTTGGGCTTGCTGCCTCTAATCAGATAGTGTTGCGAAGGACTGATGGTTTGCCCCTTAGACTCACATGCATGTGAACAGCCCTTTCACTGCTGCTGGGTCATCCCGTTAGTGCATGCACCCCTTATGGCTCCGCTCAAAGTGGCATAAGGACATGTTTAACAATAACCTGTGCTGTTTAGCAGTTGGAATGTGATGGGCTACGTGAGTAATGTAGGAAGTAGTGTCACTTGAGTAATGTGAGAAACTTTTGCTATTGAATATTGCTATTATTAATGTGAGGTTGTCACTAGCCTTATATTGTGAGATGTCTACTAGCATGATTAGTAAGTATCTCTGTTGTATTCTGTTTCTTTTGCAGAACCAGACACACAAACACAACCTAACCACACACACACGCACAAATACATCTACTTCAATACAAACAACCTGTATCCATTCCATTCATCTCAACTTTATAATAAACCTCAACTTTGGATTGTACATCATCTCAGGCATTTTAATCAGATGCACCACAGTGGCTTCTAAGCATTTCTGACCAGACAACATAGTCTCCATAACAGCTAGGGTAACTCAACACTATTGATATCATGGGGGTATAATCTGGTCTGAGGGGTTATGAATTGGCCTAGGCCATAATAGACCCGGGGTATAATATAGCCTAGGCCCCTTTAACCCCAGGTATAGTCCGGACCGGAGGTATACTATGGCCTGTTACACCGGACCCCGTGGGTGTTCAAGCCCGTTCATGGTTGGGGCTGCTGCTTGCGCCACAGCTCCCCCTGTGGTCACTTTTTAGATCTCTTTCCTGATACAGGTGTATTTGTGCCAAGTGTGAAAAAATGCCTACAGAGCCTGAGAAAGTCTGCTGCAGGGAGATACCAGCTCTTTGCGAATGACATTGTTATTATGCAGTCATCATCTGTTTTATAATCCATGTCACTTACTCTTTCAAATATTTAAAGTAGTGCTGTCAAACGATTAAAACATTTAATCGTGATTAATCGCATTTATGTCATAGTTGACTCAAAATTAATCACACATTTTTATCTATTCTAAATGTCCCTTCATTTATTTATTTTTTCCATCATTTTATTTTTATTTTAATGCCCTTATCAACATGGAAAAGTGGATTGGCTTGCTTTATGCAAATGTTTTATTTTTTTGAAAACCAACATTGCCAAACAGGGCGGTACAAAATAAAATTATAAAGTGCACATTTCAGGTAAACAAGGACTCTGCCTATAGTGCAGTTAAACCATGGCTTCATATTTTCTTTTTTCAAGTTTGCTGGAAACATAGCAGTCAGGCCTCTTATTTCAGAAACAATGAACCGTAACAGTTAAGTTAATTTAAAGTTACAAGACTGTGTGCATGGTTGATCATCCTGGCCTCGAACCTATCTGCTTGCATGTGTTCTCACTACAGAATGCATTCAACATCTAGAGAGCAGACTATGGGCCTTTACATCTAAGGGGAAGAGAGCAGACTATGGGCCTTTACGTCTAAGAGATCAGACTATGGGCCTTTACGTCTAAGAGAGCAGACTATGGGCCTTTACGTCTAAGGGGAAGAGAGCAGACTATGGGCCTTTACGTCTAAGAGGAAGAGAGCAGACTATGGGCCTTTACATCTAAGAGAGCAGACTATGGGCCTTTACGTCTAAGAGGAAGAGAGCAGACTATGGGCCTTTACGTCTAAGAGAGCAGACTATGGGCCTTTACGTCTAAGAGATCAGACTATGGGCCTTTACGTCTAAGAGAGCAGACTATGGACCTTTACGTCTAAGAGAGCAGACTATGGGCCTTTACGTCTAAGAGATCAGACTATGGGCCTTTACGTCTAAGAGAGCAGACTATGGGCCTTTACGTCTAAGAGGAAGAGAGCAGACTATGGACCTTTACGTCTAAGAGATCAGACTATGGGCCTTTACGTCTAAGAGGAAGAGAGCAGACTATGGACCTTTACGTCTAAGAGATCAGACTATGGGCCTTTACGTCTAAGAGAACAGACTATGGGCCTTTACATCTAAGAGAGCAGACTATGGGCCTTTACGTCTAAGAGGAAGAGAGCAGACTATGGGCCTTTACGTCTAAGAGGAAGAGAGCAGACTATGGGCCTTTACGTCTAAGAGAGCAGACTATGGGCCTTTACATCTAAGAGATCAGACTATGGACCTTTACGTCTAAGAGGAAGAGAGCAGACTATGGGCCTTTACGTCTAAGAGGAAGAGAGCAGACTATGGGCCTTTACGTCTAAGAGATCAGACTATGGGCCTTTACGTCTAAGAGAGCAGACTATGGGCCTTTACGTCTAAGAGAGCAGACTATGGGCCTTTAGGTCTAAGAGAGCAGACTATGGGCCTTTACGTCTAAGAGAGCAGACTATGGGCCTTTAGGTCTAAGAGAGCAGACTATGGGCCTTTACGTCTAAGAGATCAGACTATGGGCCTTTACGTCTAAGAGGAAGAGAGCAGACTATGGGCCTTTACATCTAAGAGGAAGAGAGCAGACTATGGGCCTTTACGTCTAAGAGATCAGACTATGGGCCTTTACGTCTAAGAGAGCAGACTATGGACCTTTACGTCTAAGAGAGCAGACTATGGGCCTTTATGTCTAAGAGAGCAGACTATGGGCCTTTACGTCTAAGAGAGCAGACTATGGGCCTTTATGTCTAAGAGATCAGACTATGGGCCTTTACGTCTAAGAGAGCAGACTATGGGCCTTTACGTCTAAGAGGAAGAGATCAGACTATGGGCCTTTACGTCTAAGAGAGCAGACTATGGGCCTTTACGTCTAAGGGGAAGAGAGCAGACTATGGGCCTTTACGTCTAAGAGAGCAGACTATGGGCCTTTACGTCTAAGAGAGCAGACTATGGGCCTTTACGTCTAAGAGATCAGACTATGGGCCTTTACGTCTAAGAGAGCAGACTATGGAGAAAGAGAGTCCAACAGTTTATCCACATAGTCTCTATTACAAAAAAGATTGTGTAGTTTTTTAATAGTCCAACCCTGTTGCAATGTTGCACATTTTTCACTTTTTAGTATTGATATTATTTTTATAATTCTATTTATTATGAAGGCCATTTAAAGACAACAGTTATTTAGTATGTTATTTATGTTTGGCTTGTTGTATAATGGCTGTGTCACGGACTTCAGGCGACACAGAAACGTGTGGATAGAGTTGATTGGATAGAGACAGCACAGGCGACACAGAGACGTGAGTGGACAGAGTTGATTGGATAGAGACAGCACAGGGGACACAGAGACGTGAGTGGACAGAGTTGATTGGATACAGACAGCACAGGCGTCAGAGAGACGTGAGTGGACAGAGTTGATTGGATGGGCACAGGCGACACAGAGACGTGAGTGGACAGAGTTGATTGGATACAGACAGCACAGGGGACACAGAGACGTGAGTGGACAGAGTTGATTGGATACAGACAGCACAGGGGACACAGAGATGTGAGTGGACAGAGTTGATTGGATACAGACAGCACAGGGGACACAGAGACGTGAGTGGACAGAGTTGATTGGATACAGACAGCACAGGCGACACAGAGATGTGAGTGGACAGAGTTGATTGGATACAGACAGCACAGGGGGCACAGAGACGTGAGTGGACAGAGTTGATTGGATACAGACAGCACAGGGGACACAGAGACGTGAGTGGACAGAGTTGATTGGATACAGACAGCACAGGGGACACAGAGACGTGAGTGGACAGAGTTGATTGGATACAGACAGCACAGGGGGCACAGAGACGTGAGTGGACAGAGTTGATTGGATACAGACAGCACAGGGGGCACAGAGACGTGAGTGGACAGAGTTGATTGGATACAGACAGCACAGGGGACACAGAGACGTGAGTGGACAGAGTTGATTGGATACAGACAGCACAGGGGGCACAGGGGAAATAACGGGGAGAAAGCCAAAGTCAAACTGGGAATTAAGGCTCAGGAGATAAAGTCCAATAGTACAAAGCTCACGCCAACTTGGAAAACAAAGCACAGGAGCACGGGAACACGAGAGCTAGGGAGAGAACACGGAGAGATAGAGTGACCTGGAAGTCTGGGATGGAGACGGGAATGATGGCAGGAAGTGAGCAGTCCGGAGCTTGGATCTTCTGGGATAAGTCCTGTGGAAACGAGGCCAGACGAGGAAGTGGGGGAGTGAGGAGTTTATATAGTGCAGTGGAGGAGGGAGTGACAGGTGCTTGTGATTAGCCAATCAGGGGACTGGGAATGGGATTGAGGCAGGAATTTTCAATAAAAGCTTGTGACACTCACTGAAGTTTGGATCTGCTTTCACTGTTTTCTTGGACAATCCTAACAGGACAAACACTGTATTTTAGTCACTGGTTTCTTGGACAATCCTAACAGTACAAACACTGTATTTTAGTCACTGGTTTCTTGGACAATCCTAACAGGACAACCACTGTATTTTAGTCCTGCACTGAGATACAGTCAGTGGTGGAGGGCGTACTGAAGCTTAGTACTTTAAGTAAAAGTACAAATACCAGTACAAAAGTCACATCTTTTCAATTTAATTCATTCCTGTCTGTCTGTGCATGAGAAGTCGTTTCACACAGCAAGCATTGCTAGTGCTGATATACAGATAGATACATGGGCAGTGGTGGGCATTGCTAGTGCTGATATACAGATAGATACATGGGCAGTGGTGGGCATTGCTAGTGCTGATATACAGATAGATACATGGGCAGTGGTGGGCATTGCTAGTGCTGATATACAGATAGATACATGGGCAGTGGTGGGCATTGCTAGTGCTGATATACAGATAGATACATGGGCAGTGGTGGGAGTTCCTGCATAATAAAAGCTGCATGGAGATCAATTCTGTGTTTAACACTTCTCCATTGACAGTATGGGACAGTACTATCAGAGTTTCATTGCACACATTATAGCTGACAACCAATCTGAGAAGGGTGGGGGTATCACTGAGTAAAAGACATGGTCCTTACTGCTCTCTCCATAGCCACTCCTTGCCTGAAAGTCTTCTGAAAAGCAGTAAAGACCACGGAAGACCGTGGAGACCATAATAGGCACGTGTATTTGTCTGTAAAGGCAACACATTTCCTTTTGTCTGTAAAGAATCCTCAAAGATTTACAAGAATTGCCTTCCCTAGGAGAATTTTTCATTATCACCCACAGAATAGAGCCATTAACATGACCTTTGGAACAAGAGCATTATTATTGTATTCATGCTGAGTATTTATTTAGATGGAATATTATACAGTGGGGAAAATAAGTATTTGAACCCCTACCGATTTCGCAAGTTTGACCACTTGCAAAGAAATGTGTATTTTAACAGTGAGAAACAGAATATCAAAAAAAAAATCCAGAAAACTGCATTTTATAACATTTATGACTTAATTTGCATTTGATGCAGAAAATAAGTATTTGAACCCCTAGCAAAACATGACTTAGTACTTGGTGGAATAACCCTTGTTGGCAAGCACAGACGTCAGACTTTTCTTGTAGTTGGTCACCAGATTTACACACATCTCAGGAGGGATTTTGGTCCACTCCTCTTTGCAGATCCTCTCCAAATCCTTAAGGTTGCGTTTTCAATGGGAGGGAATGAGGGAATGAGGTTCAAGCCCAATATTCCACGTTACATGGCCCCATCCATAGTCCCCTCGATGCAGTGGAGTTGTCCTGTACCCTTGGCAGAGAAACAGCCCCAAAGCATAATGTTTCCACCTCCATGCTTGACGGTGGGGATGGTGTCATATTCAGCATTCTTCCCCCTCCAAACGCGGCAAGTCGAGTTGATGCCAAAGAGCTTGATTTTGGTCTCATCTGACCACATCCTGTCTCCCAATCCTCCTTAGAAGTGTTCATCATTATTTAAGTGTTCATTGGCAAACTTCAGACGGCCCTGTACATGTGCTTCCTTGAGCAGGGGGACCTTGCGAGTGCTGCAGTACTTCAAACCATTACGGCGTAGTGTGTTGCCAATGGTTTACTTGGTGACTGTGGTCCCAGCTGCCTTGAGATCATTCACAAGCTCCCCCTGTGTAGTTCTGGGGTTATTCTGCACCTTTCAGATGATCACCGATACCGCACGAGGGGATATCTTGCATGGAGCCCCAGACCTAGAGCGACTGACAGTTGTTTGGTGTTGCTTCCATTAACGAATAATCGCACCAATAGTTGTCTGCTTCTCACCAAGCTGCTTGCCGATGGTTTTGTAACCCATTCCAGCCTTGTGCAGGTCTACAATCTTATCTCTGACGTCCTTGGTCAACTCTTTGGTCTTGCCCATGGTGGTGAGGTTGAAGGTGTGAAGTATGATTCTTTGGACAGGTTTCTTTTATACACGTCACCAGTTGAGATCAGGTGTACCTTGTTAGGCCTAATGAGGACTAATCTGTGTGCTTCTTGGGCACATAACTGGTCATTGGGTGCCAGAATTCTTGCTGTTTGCTTGGGGGTTCAAATACTTATTTTCTGCATCAAATACAAATAAAGTCATAAATGTTATAAAATGCAGTTTTCTGGATTTGTTTGTTGATATTCTATTTCTCACTGTTAAAATACACTTACCATTACAATTATAGATCACACATTTCTTTGCAAGTGGCCAAACTTGCGAAATCGGCAGGGGTTCAAATACTTATTTTCCCCACTGTACTACCTTTGGAACAAGAGCATTATTATTGTATTCATGCTGAGTATTTATTTAGGTGGAATATTGTACTTTTGCTCTGCAAAAAGATTTGAGCTTTGGCTTTACTCCAACAATATTGGTTGTAGGTTGGATGTTGGTTTCAGCACAATGTACACAGGAAATCTACACAGTTTTGCTGAAGCTGCATTAACCTGCATACAGGTGAGGGCAGTATGAACAGATTAATTAGCCCCCACTTCATTTCACTGCCCCCTCTCATGGTCATTCTTGGTATGGCAGTGTGATGCCCAGATGGCTAGTTTGAAAATAACATTATTTTTGATTCAAGCATAAGAAGCATCTTAAAACATACAATTACTGTTTGCACACTTTAAGAGCTTTTGAGCTTTCTTGTTTTATGCTTGAAGAGTGTGACACAGCATGTCAATCCTGTAACACTGGAGCAAACCACTAACATCTGGCAGCCAGAGAAGACAAGGCCACACTGACAGAAGTTGACAAAGCTGACCGGTATTGATGATGAATTTGTCCATATTGTAATTGCAGATGTGCATTTATTAGCCCAAGCTAACAATGAACTTTATTATTAATAAACCACAAGTCCTGGTTTGGTTTGTTGAATAAAGAATTCTAATTGACATCTGGAATCATGTGAGTGATATATGCCCTCACACAACATGACATTAATCAGCACCATGGCAAACTGTGGGTAGTCTAACACCTGTCCATCAAAAGGTTTCACGCACACACACACACACACACACACACACACACACACACACACACACACACACACACACACACACACACACACACAGCTCCTGCATCTGTTCCTCTGGGTGTAGAACTGTTGCAGTCTAGCACAGGGACTGGATAGATTCTCCTCTGATGAGCCCAAGAGTGTGAAGGCAGCTGAGGGATGGTCACTGGTCACTGGAGGATGAGCCCAAGAGTGTGAAGGCAGCTGAGGGATGGTCACTGGAGGATGAGCCCAAGAGTGTGAAGACAGCTGAGGGATGGTCACTGGTCACTGGAGGATGAGCCCAAGAGTGTGAAGGCAGCTGAGCGATGGTCACTGGGGGATGAGCCCAAGAGTGTGAAGGCAGATAAGGGATGGTCACTGGTCACTGGAGGATGAGCCCAAGAGTGTGAAGGCAGTTGAGGGATGGTCACTGGAGGATGAGCCCAAGAGTGTGAAGGCAGCTGAGGGATGGTCACTGGAGGATGAGCCCAATAGTGTGAAGACAGCTGAGGGATTGTCACTGGAGGATGGCTGCAGCAGGGAGCTCAGGTCTGGGCTAAGGGGCTGAATCTGACTCTGCTGAACTGGAGCCCTTAGTGCCCTTAAAGGACCAGGGACTGGGGACGCACACAGACACAAATGTGTTTGCTGCTTGTACTACATGTTTCATCACCAACATGAACATTAAATTAAGCCTAATAGCCTAAGATCCAGCTTTCAAATTGATGTGACAAAACACACACTAAATTACTTAATTTCAGTGCAACATAAAAAGGAAATTATTTGTTAACCGCACACAAAAATGAACAAGAAAAAACACATTTGCAATGAGCAGGCTGGATATGAACTGTTTTATTTATCAACTGAAGTTACAACAAAACTGACAAATTTCTCATGTGACTCAAGTCAGTGTGATGGCTGTGACTGAACACTGTCTGTGAGTGCCTTGTAGTTCGGCTCATAAGCACAGACAGCCACTTTGAGGCAGTCTGTGAGGTGTCTGTCAGTAAGCCGGCTCCTGTACTTAGATTTGGTGATTTTCATCTGTGAAAATGCCATTTCACAGAGGTAAGTTGATTCAAAGTAGGCACTCACTTTTAGTGCATATGCGCTGAGGAGAGGGAACTTCTCTCGGCTGACCTGTCCCCAAAAGTCACTGTCCCTTGATCTGGCTTTCAGCTCAATGTCATTTTGCATATCAAGCATCTCCATGTCTATTCCACCTGGCAAAGCAAATGCTTTCTGGAATTTGTCTGCAACCTCCTCTGTATCAATAGGCAGAAATTGGTTTGAAACAAATAAAGCAATATCCTCCATGATGGATAAAGCTAACCTGCCCACATAATGGGACCATGCTAGTTTAGCCTAGTACCAGCAGGCTAGCAACTCAAAAGTGATATTAACTGATTATAAGTAGGCCTATATGATCCCTTGGATAGTAATAAGGCTATCTCTGTTCCCTGTTATCTCTCGACCAATGTCAGTGGTCAACTAAGCATGGTTAGTGTCTGTATTAAATTGATGAATTACTGTGCAGGAAAAACAGCAGCCTGAAGCTACAGATGTAGAGCAGGGTGATGAATCAACATCAGGGGTTCAGGTGAGATGTTGAATTGTCCATTTTGGTAAAGATTGCATTAAATTGCAATTTTTTTAACATTGTTTTAGGAAAGTTGTTGGCAAGCTAGCCAACATAGCTATCACAATAACATTACAGAGAAGCCGACGCGAGAGCACTTATTAGTAGCATCAATGTCCAAGCGTGTTATAACAAGCTTGCTAACATCGCTAACGAGATGTCTTGCTAGCGGCAAAACTTAGCGAAACCTTTTGAAATGGGCTTTATGACAAACTAGCGAGTCAACAACTTTCCTAACACAGTCAAACATCAAGCAAGTGCAAAACAAGACAAAGCAAGACAGAAAATAAGTTACTGAATATAGGGTGACCAGATTTGAGTTTGTGAAAAAGAGGACACTTTGTTGCGGGACCCCGACCCCTCCCCCGCAACGGAGTTTTGACATCTTTTCCACATGCAGATGTCATGTACTATTGTAAACAGGGCTGTAGTGGTAAAATTAGAGGTGGGTAAACTAGGAATTTTGTGATCAGACAGACCTCGACGCGAAGCAACGCAACACAAAGCGTCGCGACTCTGTAAGGGTGTCCTGGCTATATTCCATTATGTTATTAGTTAAAGTCATATTAAATCAATGACAGTGAATAAATGTGTTTGTAGTTTATTCAATTTCAAGAAAACAGTAAAGAAAAGTATGTGTAGGCCTCACAACAATGAAGGGGGTGGTGGGGGAGACAAAAGAAAGGACCTCTATAGGACCTAAAAAAAATGTAAGACCTCTGGAAACAGGCCCTGGGTGTTACAGCTGAAAAGTATAATATAAAAAGAAATCATGCTGCAATTAAACACTTTCCCTGTTCTTTAACCATTGGAGAAACCTCCAATGTCAACATAACACAACAACACAATTGCTATATTAAGACGTACGGGCAGGGGAGGCTGTGCCTCATCTCAGATTGCGCAATCCCTCACAAACTGGGCTGAGCGCATGCGTAGAACCTTCTTAGTATTGCTGATCTGACATAAAAAAAAAATCACGGAGGGGAGGCAAACAGTACCTCTGCCTCACCGGTCGGGTTATTGCTTGTTCTGCTGTTTCTTTTCTGCTACACTTATATTTGACCTTGACCGCGAAAATGGAAGATTCTATAGCTAAGCTAAAACATTTCACTTAGCAATTCACTTAGCTATGTCTAACTGGTTTGCAAAGAATCTGTCTACAATTTTCAATGAATTAGCCTAATCTACAGCGATATGCGTGAGGATAATTACTCATGCATCTTCAATTGCTGAAATAATTTACGTTTTATTAGGCCTATTTATATGGCACCGGGAAGGCTGGCTTGTTACCTCCATCATCGTATTTGCAAGCACGTTATTAATTGAGTTTGTCCCTGTCTTAATGTGATGTTGTTTTAACCAAAACAACGTTTAAAAACGTGAATTGATCTTCTTCAGTCTTACTTTGTACTTGAGGCCTTTTGCGGGCATCTGTGGGAGTGGGAGCACTGATGGTCTCTTCAAAAATCGCCTGATATCCGAACTGGTAGGCAGGCAGGCTAATCCACAACGTGTATGTGTTTACATACTTCCTGGATCCTGATTGGTGTCGCTGCCGCAGCCAAGGCACCGATTGGAGGGTCACAGACCATAATACAGCGCAGATGAAAATGATTCAGACTAAAGCGTTTATATGTTCAACAATTTGAAATGTATGTGTTTTAAAATGATACCAAATTTATTTCTGATTATTCCAACGGCAGAATACAAGGCCCAGGGAACTTTGAGGTGCGTAAACGATATTTAGAGGTGCGTAAACGCTATTTCCAAAATTCCAGAGGTGCGTAAACGGCGTTTACCCTCCACTACAGCCCTGATTGTAAACGATGCAACTAGTGGAGGCGGCAAGGTGCTCAGTGTTGCCAGATTGGAAATGGCGTAATGTATGAAAGGGTCAAAATGATCGTATTTGGAGGATAATTATCATATCTGGCAACACTGGGAAGGCAGTCGACCAATGACAGTTCACGCTACAGTCAGAGCTCGCGCAAGAAGGTGGAACGTAAGGGAGATACCCTTTCCAAAACTTGTAAGGACGTAATAACTAGTTTGGGAAAGACCCAGACAAACACAAATATCCGACGAGGCAAAATCCCGGACGATTTTGGAAATCCCTGCCGGACGCATTTTTTAGGTCTCGAAAAGAGGACATGTCCGGGTAAAAGAGGACGTCTGGTCACCCTACTGAATAGTCCAGCAGAAAGTAGCCCCCTACCTGGCGGCTCCAGAAACTCCTTAGTGTTACTTTAAAACATTATTTTGAAATGCATTCAGGAAACTCAAAAATCCCGTGCAGATGTAGTGCAGGTTGAGGAAGCAGCAGCTGGACCATCAGGGCTTCAGGTGAGGTCTTACTCATGTTTAGGATATCCAAAAAAGGACAACAAAAAGAAGTGATGTTAATGCTAACAAAATATGTGGAGAACGTTTTTATCCATTTATTTAATTATTTATCATTATTTCTTTTCGGTGCAGAATACTGTTTTGTATTTAAACTAAGGTTTTATTATTCTTACTATGTTTAAATCAGTTCCAAGTTCCACAAGTTAGTACACAAATGTTAATATATTTTAAGAAAGTTTGCCTGTTCAACATAATATCAACTACGTTTTTTTTATATGGGGGGCCTGCCAGGCAGTGTCCCTACCAATGCTGAGACCAAACCTACACCCTTGCGGTAAAGACAGGGAATTCTGGGTAATCGTTGAGACCTGGACTAGGGCTTGGTCCACCAGAGCGGCCTGTCCTTCCAGTAGAGGTCTGTCCGTCCCTTCGAGGCTTTCACAAGATGACTCTGATTTTCTATTTTTGTTGTTATTTACTTATTTATTTGCAACTATCTTGGGCTGGGGTCTAGGGGGTGTGTGGCGTCAGTGGGGTGATGGGTGTGGGTGTGCCTGTCGGTATCTTATCATCTGTGACCGTAGCAACAGCCGTGAGTACTGCACCTCCGGCATGACCATCTTCATGCACGTGTCTTTCGTTAGTCCCCCTCCTCCTCCTCTTCCTCCTGCACCTCCCCCCGTCCTCCTCCCTGCCCCCCAGAGCCCCCCCCCGTGTGTCCGGAGCCGTTGACGGGCAGGTCGTAGCCCACGATGGCCACCTTGCTGCTGGGCTGCCACGGGCGCAGGTCCTTGTTGCGTATCTGTGCGGCGGAGCGGAGCAGCGGCGTGGCCTCCCCGAAGCACTCGCGCACCAGCCAGTCGCGGGCCTTGCGCATCAGCCGCACCTCGCGCTCCACGCAGGCCAGGCCCAGCCGCTCCAGCTGCCGCCACAGCGAGGCGTTGAAGTGGTCGTAGAGCGCCGCGTCCAGCCAGTTCCAGGCGCGGATCTGGGCGGGCAGCGCCCCCTGCAGGCGGAGGCGCGACTCGTCCGTGCGCATGTTCAGCTTCAGGTAGAGCACGTCCTCGGGCTCCCAGTGGAGCAGGCGCCGCAGCAGCACCAGCGACTCGTCGAAGTGTTCGGCGATCATCACCAGGGAGAAGACGTCCTCCGTGCGGGCGGCGAAGCTCCGCGCGTACTCGGCGTCGCCCGGCGTGCGGTCCTTGTCGCCGCCCAGGTCGAAGGTCACCGTGTTGCGGGCGAACATGGAGTCCTTCTCCTTAGCGCGGTAGTAGAGCTGCGGCTGGCGGAGGAACTCTTCCAGCGAGCCGTTGGCCACGCGCCGGAAGCTCTGACATTCCTGGTTGTAGTAGCTGAAGAGCGACTCGAACATGGCCGCCGGCTCGCGGAGGATGGTGACGTAGAGCGTGCCGTTGGGCATGAGCCGCCGCATCTCGCCCACGTTGAGCCGCGTGTGGCTGGTGAGCACGTCCGGCGGCGTGGTGTGCGGGTGCACGAAGTGGCCGCTGAACGGCTGCGGGTAGCAGAACAGATGGCCGCAGGCCGGGACGGGCAGCGCCACCGTGAGGTTGTTTTGCTCGGCGAAGCGGAAGAGGATGTTCTGGACCGTGCTGCTTCCCGTCTTGTGCGTCTTCAGGAATGCCACGCTGGTGTGCTTGGGCTTGCCGAGAGGCAATGAGGAGCATCCCTGGCTGAAGGCCTCCATGGTCCTAGACAGACAGACACACACACACACACACACACACACACACACACACACACCGCACACACACACACACACACACACACACACACACACAGATATATGAGTTCTATGTGAGAGGTTATTTCCGCTCGCCATCACTGATACAATATCACACACACTGCCAAACCCTCTTACATATTTTATAATTCTCCTTCTCAAACAATCACACGCTCTTTCAAACACCAGCAAGTCTTTTAAACATAATCCATTAGGGCTTGATCATCCAAGGTTTGCTAGTGTATGAATCCAATAGTGTATAAAAACAAACATTTCGCATCTTAAGTATTTGGCATGGGATTTCGTTTTTTTTACGACATAATTTACTCCAGAGAACAGAAACATAGAGAGAGACAAAAGCAGGATAATTGTATCAATATTTCTAATAAAGATCCACATACATGTACACACACACACACACACACACACACACGTACACAAACACACAGGGCTCTACGCTAATGTTTTCCCCAAGGAGTATATGTGCTCCTAAATGAAAACATTTAGGAGCACACAAAGAAATTTAGGAGCACAGTGTTTTTTTTATTGTATTCGTTTATTAAACAAATTTCATGCATATACTGCGTGTGCAAAATCACACATGGGCCTAGATGCAAAAGATATCGGTTGTCCAGCTGCTTTTATGTGTTTATATTAGGGCTGTCAATAGATACAAAAATTAAAATAACTAATTAATCTCACATTTTGAAATTCATTAATCTAGATTAATCGCGATTAAACGTTTGTTTGTCTGTTTATTTTTTACTTCCAATTTCCATACATTGTCAATAAAATGAGCTGTGACACCCAGGTAATTGTCATTGCTGACTGACGTCCAGTGGTCACCAGTAGGGGCGACGGTGGCAGCTTGCTCGAGGAGCTGAATTATTCGTGCTCTCTCGCCGTCATACAAGGAATGTATGCGAGACACAATGGTGCCCCTCGACGGTAAATCGTAAGAGTTGTCCTCTGAAGCAATTAGAATCACCTCAGTCAGCCGAACGTTCTTAACTATGTTGATGGTCCGACAGTCACCGGCAACCCAAACTGCTAAAGCGTTGGTAACCTTTTCACGGACTGGTCTAGTCACTTATTTCCCTAGAGAAGTCGTGGAGTGTGGGTTGGCGACCATCTAACCTGGGACTGCTTTCTGTCGGGTGCTTTGCATTAAGGTGATAACTTAAAGACGAGCTGCTTCTGTGATAGCTAAATTCAATTTGACAAATGCTACATACAACTTTAGTTTTGTCGATTGTTCCGTCATTTTGCCTATTAAACAGAAACTTTCCGCCCAACAATCCCTCAGCTCTCTCCATCTTCAACTACCGTCTCGGTCTCTCCTATTTAACTGACTGCAGGCACGCAGCAGTTTTGTGTCAGGAGTCAACGCACACCGGAAGAAAACAAAGTTGCATTAACTGCGTTAAAATATTTTATCGCATTAATCTCGGCCACAATAATCTCATAGATTAACGCAATTTTGACAGCCCTTGTTTATATGTTGGTGTTCGTTGGCATACAAAGTTAGTCTTCTCTTATAAGCCTAGTTAGTACATCTGATTAGAGCTAGCAACAATTAATTGCAGATTAAGGGGTCCCCTATCGTCGAGCTAGCTCTCGACGCTCGGCAGGAATTTCAGGTCCACTCACTAAAAACAAACTTGACCCTCTCACTGGACATATTGTATAATAAAATGTTTTATTGAATGCAATTGGTTGCCTTGTTTATTCTGTTCTATTTCTTGTTCTAAATTGAGCAGTTGCTGGTGTGAGCTACAATATGGTAGCTAGTATAGCCATTTCTAATGTAATACATAAATGTTAATAAAGTATCAGACATATGCATGATACAACACACCAGTAACCAATTGATATTATGTGTTAATATACCGAAAATGTCAGTAAATCGAGATGGTGCTGCTGTGTGTCCCGTCGAAAACCATTCAAACAGGTTACCAGCAGTGGGTTTTTTGCGAGCTACTTGAACCAAGTGATCACGTGTCGGCGAGATCAGAGAGTGTCGTAACTCTCTTTTTATATGGCTCTGGCCCATTGGTTGTGAATCGTCGCTCTCATTTGCATAAAGTTAAGCGCGTCATCATGCTATGTTCACGTCGTGCAGTCGCGACCCCGTCACTTGCTTTCCATGTGAATCAATGGTATACTTCACTTCATCGCGCTGTTGTTCCGTGTATTGACAACAGCCCGTCACTCGAGCACTGTGCTCGTAAATTATTTTTCAAGTTCGCACATACTTATTTTTAGGCGCAAATGCGAGTGAAATACTCGCACTGTAGAGCCCTGGCACACACACACACACACACACACACACACTCAGACACGTACACACACACACACACACTCAGACACACACACAAACACACACACACGTACACACACACCCACACACACACATACACGCACACACACACACCCACACACACACACACACCCACACACACACCCACATACACACACACACACACACACTCACAGGTGGTTCTCCTTGTTAGGGCCGAAGGAGTCGTTGATGTCTCTCTCACAGACACACACACACACACACACACACACACACACACACACACACACACACACACACACACACACACACACACACACACACACACACTCACCAGCTAAGACCAAGGTGGAGAAGCAGACTGACTGTGCTGATGGCCACCAAAACTAGGAAAATCTTCTTCTGTGACATCTCTCTCTCTCTCTCTCTCTCTCTCTCTCTCCTTCTCTCGCTCTGTGCCACTGTACCTAAGAGAGAACATGCAGAACATGACACAGCATCAGTGAGATGATCAATGTTAATCACACCGGAGAGTGGACACAAGTTTAAGACACATAGACACATTAGACGGTCATCTTTGATTGGAAGTGAAGTGACCATTCCTAGATTCTAAAACAGAAATACCTAGAGATGTAGAAAAACAAACTAAACTGTACACACAATGGTAGTTCATTCACTTTGTGAATTAATTTGAATAAAAAATATGGTATTTATAGCTATATATACTGTTACCCTCTTCACTCTCTCCCTCTCTCTTTCTTACCCCCCCTCTCTCCCTCTCTCTTTCTTACCCCCCTCTCCTCTTCACTCTCTCCCTCTCTCTTTCTTACCTTCCCCCCTGTCAGTTGACAGTGCAGCGACAGTTTGAAGCAAATATGGATGCTGCAAACTTCAGCTCGTCTTTGCCTTCTGCCCCTGGTGTGTGCAGAAGGCACCACACACACACACACACACACCACCCCTGGTCTACACGGACGACCACTAGAACCTCTTCAATCACAACTCTAGCTTTGAGATCTGTTTCACGGCACTACTCTCGTGAGTAGTTATGATCACCTGATTAGTCAGCACGGCAACTAGTTCGCTCGTTCATGTATCTTAGCGGTGGATGTTGGTGTCGTCAGTGACTTGCAGCAAAGTATCACAAACATACAAAATGTGTCTGTATTTTGCTGGCTATGCCGGAATTGAACCCTGTGCATTACTGTGCTGCCTGCATTCTTGTAGTAAACCCATAAACGGCATTCTGACTCTAGAGGTGTTCTTACCGACACACCAGTGCGACACCACCATCCCCGAAGCACACCCTTTACAGTCATTGTTAATCAGTTACTAGTTTTGTCAATATTATCAGTCTTCTTGTTGACTGTACATGACCTCAATGCCTCACTACACGAGGAATAGTGAAAGCAGCTGATGTTTGCATGCAGTATATGCAGTTTTTCATATCATACCATCTTTTTGGTGTTGTATTCTTTTCACAGTCTGTTTCCTGTTTAAATGTTTTCCATGCCACCACTAATCATCTCTATTGAGACTATTCCCATCTGTGAAGGTGGTGATACACAGGACCATAATATTTTTATTGGTCAACAAAGTTTTATATGTCAACGGCTAACTTGTCATCTAATCACAATACAGGTTGCCCAGCAACGTTGCTCATAAAGTCACCATCACCTTCATTTTTTTGGAAAAGGCAACAGCAGGTAAGGGCAGGGCCGGCGATTGCTATAGGCGAACTAGGCGACTGCCTAGGGCGACAAATGGGTTGGGGGCGCCCTCTAGTGTCGCCCTTGGACCTACTTCCCATTAATCATAGTTAGAATAACAAGCAAATAAAAACATGTTTATTAATCATGATCATCCGAGGGCGCCCCTTCAGCCATACGTTTACTTCAACCTGATTTTAAGATTGAATTGATGGTTATTGTCGATGGGGGGAGGGCGGTTGCGTTAAGTTACGTTACGTTAGTTATGTGAGGGCTCCTGCACACTACCAGGGTGGGGTGAGCCGTGAGCGTGTCAGCTACGTGACATTCGCAAAAATGAAGTGGTCAAAACCATCTGGAGCACAGGGACGAAAACGAAGAAAGGAAGAAGAGGAAAAGAAAGCCAAGTATAGAGGTAAGTCTTCTCATCTCAGCCATTAAGGTGTCAAACGAAATACATGTAGTATTGTGCATCACCTAATATTGGACGTTTCATTGCTGTCACTTAGGCTAGCTATAGCTAGCTAGCGACTGTTACTTTGCTAATTTGCTACGTAGGCTATTACTAGCAAACGTAACTTCACTGATAACCTACATGGATGTAAATGTCAAAAGACCAGTATCTGGATAACGTATGCTAGTTATGAAAAGTACAGTTGCTGGCTGTCTACATTCATTATAAATGGCATAAGTTCTGTTTAGTGAATTCACAACTAGCAGGTGCATACACACACAGTAACCATTTTGGGGATAGTGGTGGTGTTCACCCTTCTGTACAGTTCCTCCCCAGGAATATACTACATTTTTTGTTTATTTTTGTTTTAACTTGGCCAGATGCACTCAGGCAATTTTTGCAGAGGCCGCTGTAGAAAAGACGCCTGATTCGCCTCCCTCTGAACTTTGTAAGTAGCCTACACAACTAGTACTACTGTTGCTGTTTGTTATTATTATTAGCAATTATTACTTTCATAATCACATCACATTAATACTACTAATTGTAATCAGTAGCCTAGTATTATTTAGCCTTGTGGCAGTAATTGTAATATATCGACTACAAGTTACATGGTCAGATAAAATTTATTTGTACAATGCAACTATGTGGTAGGATGATAGAAATGACCAAATGCAACTGTGTAACGAACAGCATGGATGAACTCTGTGTTTAAATACAGCTGCAGGAGAAGGGACATCCAGTAGTACTCAAGGGGCCAGTAACACACAGGCCAGGAACACACAGCCTGCATCAGGTGAGTCTATTTAATAGTATTTAATCAAGCCACATCCATACTTTAAAGTACAATAGAAACATGTTAGCATGTTCGCTTGTTTTCTTAAAGAAGTTCAACCACATTCATGATAATTTCACTTATTATATTAAACACCGCTTGTCTGGCTATACAATATGCTTGAATACAGGTGAAGGTGAAGGGACATCCAGGACCACATCAAGCACTCAGGGCACCAGTGAAACTACACTGCCGCCTGCAGACACCTCACCCTCCACAATTCCTGCTATCCAGGGAGAACCTATAGATCCTGCTGACTGGCCAGCCCTCTGTGATCCGGTAAGGACAGAGTTAGTTTGCAGAGGACCATACCAGACCAGTCCAGACTTTACATTTCCAAAAAGAGATGATGGGAGAAGCTGCCACCACAACCACTTCTACAGGAAATTAGTAAATGGGGAGAAAATCAAGAGAAGCTGGCTTGTATATTCAAGGAAAAACAATACTCTGTATTGCTTCTGCTGCAAGCTCTTTTCACAGAAAAATGACCACCTCATTAGGAGTGTCCTAAATGACTGGAAGAATTGTAGTGAGGTATTTGAGATATTTTGTAGTGGTACGTGCAGTATCCATAAAAGCACTTTTGTTTGTAGAGGGTATAGTTAGGGTATAGAGGGTCATAATTTGCTTAAATGTCCTTACAGGTGCTTAAGAGTGTTTTGCACAGTTTATGGAGTTAACTTAATCCTAACTTTGAGTGTGTAATAAATGATTTAAAATAATAAAAAGAAAATGTTCTGAAACTATTCTGGTGTTTGTTGTCCATGCAACATTTATTGTTGAACTGCAATGTAGAATAGTAGAATTATAAGTGGGTGAAAAAACTGCTATGCAAAGTAAAGTGATGTTAAGTATTGTGTGTGTGTGGGGGGGGCGCAAAACTCAATCTCGCCTAGGGCAACCAAAGGGCTAGAGCCGGCCCTGGGTAAGGGGAACCTTTTATGAATAATGTGTGTGCTCCCAAACAATCCTTTGCAGTTGAAAGACCGTAAATGATGTACTATAAAACATGCAAAACATTTTGGGGCGATAGAAGACACTGAACCGATGAGCTGGTTGTCACCTTAGATAAGGGGTCTCAATTTCAAATTACCCGGGGGCCGATTTGCGTCCAGTCTGTTCATTGGGGGGCCAGTTTTTTTTCATTTGTTGGCTTGCCTATCACAATACTGTACATACCACTTTTGAGTTGGCATATCTACCATGTGTGATCAGTGGTACAAGGGTCAGTGTTAATGAATAACAAGTAGCTGACCTGAGTTTCAATTCCTGGGCAATGCAAGATGCTCTTTGGATAAAGGTGTTTGTTAAAGTTGCATTTTTGGATCACTTTGTCCCATTGATAGCCCCTTTGCACGCGAGCACCTATGCCCTAAAAAATGTCTTGTGCACTCGCAAAACATTACTTAAATATAATGACATTTTTTTCAACAGCACAATAACTAAATTCACCTGTACCTCAAAAGGGTTTACAGCGCACATACACATTTTTTAACACAGCTCAGGTACACTCAATTAAAGCCAACAGCAAATTAACAAAATACACCCGCTTTCAACCACAAATAACAGATACATTTAAGACATCTTAATATTAACAAAAACTAAATCTAAAACCAATTGACAGCAAGCCATGGTGTCACATATTACAAAGACAGGAATGTTTAGGATATTCCTTGAGTTTTTAAGTAGGACTGTTATTGACATGAATGACTTAAGCCTAACATACACCGGCTCCGCCACGGTGCGGCGAGTCATTTCATTCTTATCATGATGGAACAACATTTGTCTTTATGATCGTCATAAAATGTCGAAAGGTACACGTACACTGTATTATAAACTGATTACTTTATTATAACGCGTGAGAACTAACACACAAGACTGATATTCCTCTTCCATAATAGAACCAAGAATAGAACTGTGGCGGCAATAGAACAGCGCGCTGCAACCAGGATGTGTGTTTATATGAAATATAATGGCCACCGCCAGGGTGTGTGTTTATATGAAATATAATGGCCACCGCCAGGGTGTGTGTTTATATGAAATATAATGGCTGCGCTGTTTTGACACGCGTCGGTGGGTGCCAGTGTATTTTAGCCTTAAGCCCTTTGACAATGCAACAACAAATGAAAAGTTAATAACAGCGACTTCACACAGATGCTCTGTCTTAGGGGTCCCCTGAGCTCATGGGCCCCTGGGCCTGTGCCCGGTAGGCCCGTTCGGTAATCCATCCCTGGTAGCAACCCATTACTTGCTGACTTCAATACAGTTTCCATTACATTAAATGACTGGACTACTTGCGGAATGATATGAAAGATGTGAAGTAGAAGCACAAAACCCGTTGCCAATGGGTCAACAGGGACAACACGGACGACCACTAGAACCTCTTCAATCACAACTCTAGCTTTGAGATCTGTTTCGCGGCACTACTCTTGTGAGTAGTTATGATCACCTTCTCCCCCCACTAACCAATCCCTTAACACCACCATCTGTCCTTGATGCCCTAAGATAACGTTCTCCCCCCACTAACCAATCCCTTAACACCACCATCTGGCCTTGATGCCCTAAGATAACGTTCTCCCCCCCACTAACCAATCCCTTAACGCCACCATCTGGCCTTGATGCCCTAAGATAACATTCTCCCCCCCACCAACCCTGGTCATCTGGTAATGCCCAGGCAGAGGTTACAATGGGTTTATCAAATTACACAGCAATAGCAGGTACTTCAGATTTGCAAAGAGACCATGATCAGACTACTGCCCAAGGATCAATTCATGACCAAACATTAATATGTTACATTCATTGAATTACTGCCCAGAATGTCAATAACTTCCACCATCATCATAGATTTCTGATTCATTCTTCATTCATTCTGTTCTCTCCTCATTGTATCCACTATTCATTTGGTATGGATTATGTAGAAACCATCTTCATATATGTAGCCTCCTTGTACATTTGCCACATGTATGGTAGCATGCATACGTGTATGAATTCATCTGCCATGCTTCTGATTCTCTCCCCTCCCTCTCAATACCCCCCCCCCCCCCCTTTATCTCTACCTTTCTACCTGGTCAGATGCAGAAATATGTCCTGAAGGCATTTAGTTTTACCCGACTAAAACAATGTTTGCAAGAATAATAATCAGTAAGCACCTAAAAATCAAAGCACAATTTTCAAACCCGTAGCCTATAAGACAACTACTGAAAACACAACACATTATGTTAGTAGAATATTAGTGTGAATAGATGAATAACTGACCTGTTTACTATGACGCCATTTTGTAGCGATATGTCCTGTGGGGAAACAACCTTTTCTAAATAAATCAATCACTGCATGGATGTGTACACACATCAGAACATGTTTCTCAAGATTAGACTCACATGTTTCTAACAAAAATAACCAAGCTTAAGGTTTTCAAACTGGGTTTAGTTAAAAGTAGATATCTTCTTCCTCCTGTTAAAATGGAGTCTGTAAAGTGAACGTTGACTATTTCTGCCCTTCCTCTTATGTCAGACCTGTAAGGAGGAGCCCAGAGTGTCTAAGGTGTAAAACTTAATTGTCATGGCAGACAAATTTGAGCAAAGTCCAATAAATAAAATAAAATTGAATTCCGTTGCCCCTCTTAGAAAGTTGAGAGGTATATTTAAATACAGTACGTACTACATTTAAACACCTGTCTGATAAAACTGCCCCTACCTTTAGATACGTACTACATTTAAACACCTATCTGATAAAACTGCATACATGAAAGAACCTGGGGTCATGAGCATTAATGAGATGTATGAAATAATATTCAACATTTTGAAATATCTCTCTTCATTGAGAGTTTTGTTTGTATATCCACTCTAAAGGCAGAAATATGTCCCAAAGGCATTTAGTTTTACCCTACAAAGCAATGTTTGCGAGAATAATAATCAGTAAGCACATAAAAATCAAAGCACAATTTTCAAACACGTTGCCTATAAGACAACTACTGAAAACACAACATATTATTTTAGTAGAACAGTAGCGTGAATAACTGACCTGTTTACTATGACGCCATTTTGTAGCGATACGTCCCCTGGGAAAATAACCTCAAACATAACCAAGCTTAAGGTTTTCAAACTGAGTTTAGTAGAAAGTAGATAGCTTCTTCCTCCTGTTAAAATGGAGTCTGTAAAGTGAACCAGGACTATTTCTGCCCTTCATCTTATATCAGACCTGTGAGGAGTGTCTAAGGTGTATAATGTAATTGTCATGATAGCAAAGTCCAAGAATAAAGTCACACCTTTTTAATTGAACTCATTCCAGTCTGTCTGTGCATGAGAAGCGGTTTCACACAGCAAGCATTGTAGTGCTGATACACAGATAGATACATGGGCAGTAGTGGGCATTGCTAGTGCTGATATACAGATAGATACATGGGCAGTGGTGGGCATTGCTAGTGCTGATACACAGATAGATACATGGGCAGTAGTGGGCATTGCTAATGCTGATATACAGATAGATACATGGGCAGTGGTGGGCATTGCTAGTGCTGATATACAGATAGATACATGGGCAGTGGTGGGCATTGCTAGTGCTGATATACAGATAGATACATGGGCAGTGGTGGGCATTGCTAGTGCTGATACACAGATAGATACATGGGCAGTGGTGGGCATTGCTAGTGCTGATATACAGATAGATACATGGGCAGTGGTGGGCATTGCTAGTGCTGATATACAGATAGATACATGGGCAGTGGTGGGCATTGCTAGTGCTGATACACAGATAGATACATGGGCAGTGGTGGGCATTGCTAATGCTGATATACAGATAGATACATGGGCAGTGGTGGGCATTGCTAGTGCTGATATACAGATAGATACATGGGCAGTGGTGGGCATTGCTAATGCTGATATACAGATAGATACATGGGCAGTGGTGGGCATTGCTAGTGCTGATATACAGATAGATACATGGGCAGTGGTGGGAGTTCCTGCATAATAAAAGCTGCATGGAGATCAATTCTGTGTTCAACACTTCTCACATTGACAGTATGGGACAGTACTATCAGAGTTTCATTGCACACATTATAGCTGACAACCAATCTGAGAGGGGTGGGGGTATCACTGAGTAAAATAGATGGTCCTTACTGCTCTCTCCATAGCCACTCCTTGCCTGAAAGTCTTCTGAAAAGCAGTAAAGACCACAGAAGACGTTCACCTGTGGACACCTGTTCAGCTGCCTAAACTCTCCAATCTGCCATTGACAGAATTCATTTCCAAACACTGTTCATGACTTAAGAATGTATTGATCAGGTGCCTTGTATTAATAATTACCTTGTATGAATAATGTGCTTATGTAAGCAGGAACAAGGCTTTTCTGTGTCTCTGTGTGTTTGGGTGAGCTCAGAGGTGATAAGAGGGGTCGAACTGTGCTTGTTTGAAAGTGAACCCTGTGTGAAACTGACATCCTCATTACAGAGAGTGCAGTTGGGATGACACAAAAGGACTTTTAGTCCAGCATGGCTATTCTTGCTGACATTAGAAACATTTATGGCGTCAGAATTAGATAAATCTTAAGTATATAAACCCTGTGCGATGTTCGTGAAATTGCTTCACTTTCATCCTTGTGCTGTGGGTGAGCCAAATTGCAATAGTTACTGAATAAATACACTGATCTACAGCTCCGGAGTCCTGAGATAACTTGAGTGAATTTTCACCTAACATGTGTAAACCAATTATATGTAAGAAAATAGTCCTCTATACCTCTCCTCAACAACAACAACCATAATAAGTCCAAAGTTGACATTTACAGACTTTAGCATTCCATGCTAGGCTTCTCCATAAAGGTGACTAAACCCACAGTCTCCCAACAACACAGACATTCACTACAACACAGACATTCACTACAACACAGCCCCTACTACACACCCATTCAGTCTCCCAACAACACAGACATTCACTCTAACACAGACATTCACTCTAACACAGCCCCTACTACACACCCATTCAGTCTCCCAACAACACAGACATTCACTCTAACACAGCCCCTACTACACACCCATTCAGTCTCCCAACAACACAGACATTCACTCTAACCAGGGGCGGTTTTTCCTACAGGCGGTATAGGCGGTCGCCTAGGGCGCCACTCAGAGGGGGGCGCCCAGCAAAAAAAACAAAACAAGAATTGTGTTTTTGTTTTGCTGGACAGAGTTTTTTTGCGCCCCCTTCTATATCTCCAACCAATATTTTGACATAAAAAAAATAAATCTAACATTAGGGTAAAATGAGCCAAAAATCGAAAACGGAAGGGGTACGTACGTTCTCGGTGTTGTCAGAACATGCTAGCACAGTGAGGCGTTTGGTTAGAGTGTGTGTGTGTTCAAGAAACTTTGAAGAACTAAATAATGAAGAGGCAAAAGCCATCCGGGGCGCAATTTAAGAAGAAAAGAAAGGAAGAAGAAGTGAAACGTGCCAAGGAGAAAGGTAAATCCTTAAATCCTGTTCTAGCCTAGAATGAATTCCAGATAAGAAAACGTTCACGAATGTGTGAATTGCCCCGGGCACTTTAGTGGAGTTAAGAAGAAAAGATGTACCTTATCATTGAGTTTTCAATGCTGTCACATAGTGGTGGGGGAAAAAATCGATTCTGTTCAGTATCGCGATATTTTGCGCACGCAATTATATCGATACAGTAGCGCAAAGTATTGCAATATTTAATTATATAATTATGTGTTTTACTTTCGGGTTTTCTCCATAGTTTTTCTCAGAGTTTACTCTGATAATATTACATTTGCATATTACATCCACAAGGTGGCGCTTGTTGCGGTGCTTTGTTGTCGTGCATTCAACAGCAAATTCAAATGAAAATGGCTTCACCATCACAACCAGTTGTACACGGTTTGTATCAATGTAATGTTAGCGAATGAGGGGTGAGAATCATACCTTTTAGCTTTGTTTGAAGCGTACCTTTTAGCTCCGGCATTGGTCTCCCATTATTGATCACTTTACGTTTTGACTGAAAGTTTTTTCACTGCGGTTTTATGTCAGATCAGCAAGACTAAATAGGTTCTACGCATGCGCTCAACCCAGTTTGTGAGGGATTGCGCAATCTGAGATGAGGCACAGCTCGTCGCTGCCTCACCGTCTCAATGTCTCCTGTCTGTTTGAACAGGACACGCTGAAATTCAATGATTTGATTATATCAAATGCTCAAAATGATTGGAATCATGCAGATATTACATTTATAGCACAGATCAGTAGAAAAATATTAATTTATTTGATCATATTTATTTATTTTTTTTAACTTTCACTCTGCCACCACATCCGTGGTGCACTTCGTTGTGGATAAGTAAAGCCTATTTTGCTAAATTTTTGTAGTCCTGGTAATCTTTTATTTGGCATGTTGGTAAGGTTATTAAGAGGACAATGGTTTTGAACTTTAATGAATGTTTTTTTATTTATTAATTACTTATTTTTCAACAAATAACTCATTTATAATTACAAAGAGGGAAATTCTGAACTTTTTATCGCAACTTTCATTTGCTCCCGCAATTTCATCAACAAACACCTAAAAAACACAGCAACTTTCATCACAACATTTTGGAAAAGCTCCCGCGAAATCAGGATTTCTTTGTTTTTGCACTTGTTTTTAATGTGTAGAAGATAATGTTGTACACAGAATTAAATGTGACATTTGAAGTGAGTTGAGCAGTCTTATTTTCCTCATTTTTTGTAATGCCTTCTGAATAATATGGGGGACATGAATCGCAATATATCGCAGAATCGAATCGCAATACTTGCTGTATCGCAATATGTTAAGAATCGCAATAATATTGAATCGTGACCCAAATATAGCAATACTATCGAATCGTCACATTTTTGCCAATTCCCACCCCTACTGTCACATAATTCTTTAAGCATTTTACAGAGGCGGGTATATAAAAAATGATGTCCATTTATTCTACATTATACAAAAAATGTAGGGGCGCACAAATAATGCCAATAGCCAGTGCAACAACACTACACATATCTTACTCGTTGCATAGCACACCCATTAAGGAAGCCAAACATGGCAACTTGTCAACAAATGAGGTACTGGTAAAAATCCAAGTATTGTATTGTCAACTTTAGCAAGTGGATTGTACGTAATCTTGCTAGTTAGATAACGCTAGCTAGCCAGTGACTTGTGATGTTCCTTGTTATTGCCATTCAGTCGAAACATCAGTTCAAGTTCAGCTGTACCGCAATTTGCGTCATTTTCGATGTGTCATGAAATACAAATTTGAGTAATCATAACAACGTTAGTTTTGGTGGAGCGAGCTAGACACGATTCAACTAATCAAGAGCTATGCATCTTGGAATAAAAAAATGTCAGGCTGTCCAAATACACCAAAATGCTTAATAGCTACATTTAACAAATAATGATAATACATACTTTTGTTATATCATTTTAGATTCACTTTTAGAAGACTAAGAAAACATTATTTGCAGGCGATTGGGAAGATGATGTGGAGGTCTGTGTGTGTGTTGAAAAGGGGGCGTGGCCAGAGCGTAGTCAAGCACAGGCGTGACATTTTCTCAGTGATTTGTTCTTGAATTAATGTTTGTTCATCGTTGCGATCGTTGTTGTGTTTATGTGAAAGAATTGCAGTCTTACAGGGCAAAATAGCGTTTGAAAGTTGCAATTCCGTTTTCGTGGAAAAAAAGCTCGCCTAGAGCGCCAAATGTGCTAGGGCCGCCCCTGACTCTAACACAGCCCCTACTACACACCCATTCAGTCTCCCAACAACACAGACATTCACTACAACACAGCCCCTAATACACACCCATTCAGTCTCACACCTAATGGCAGAACGAGGCCAAATTAAATTACCCTGACATAAAACACCAACACAGAATCTTTCAAAACATATCTGGCCAGTTTCTGGCGGTTTGATGGGACTATGAGTGCTGTGGCTGTGATATTGAACCAATCCAGTTCAGCACATTCTGTAGTGGTTTGATGGGACTATGAGTGCTGTGGCTGTGATATTGAACCAATCCAGTTCAGCACATTCTGTAGTGGTTTGATGGGACTATGAGTGCTGTGGCTGTGATATTGAACCAATCCAGTTCAGCACATTCTGTAGTGGTTTGATGGGACTATGAGTGCTGTGGCTGTGATATTGAACCAATCCAGTTCAGCACATTCTGTAGTGGTTTGATGGGACTATGAGTGCTGTGGCTGTGATATTGAACCAATCCAGTTCAGCACATTCTGTAGTGGTTTGATGGGACTATGAGTGCTGTGGCTGTGATATTGAACCAATCCAGTTCAGCACATTCTGTAATCAGCACTTCACTGTTGAGGATTAGACTGTTAATATTGTGTTCCATTTGTACTGTATCTCTCTGAATTCATTATCAGAACTATTTCAGGTCAGTTGGCCTTTAAATGGTCCAAAATATTGTGATATACCAACTGAAAACACTGTGCAATGAAATGTTAGGGAATATTCTCCAGACAAACTTCAATTCATCACGAACTTCAAAATACGTTCAGGAAAATCATTGAGAAAAGCCCATAGAAAGAAATCAAACAATTCCTCAAAGTGTCCTTATGCTGTATGTATGTATGTATGTATGAATGAATGAATAAGGCTTGATATGAATAACTCCTCTCACCTGTGAGGATGCTGACACTTGCAGGTTGGCTGTTGGGTCCATGTTGGTTGTCATGGAGACAATGCCAGTGTAGTCAGTGTGTGGTTCCAGGCCTGTGATGACTGCACTGCATGAGTCTGTAGAGATGGTCTGGGGTTCAGTTCCTTCACTGTGGTAAGAGATCAGGATACTGCATGAGTCTGTAGAGATGGTCTGGGGTTCAGTTCCTTCACTGTGGTAAGAGATCAGGATACTGCATGAGTCTGTAGAGATGGTCTGGGGTTCAGTTCCTTCACTGTGGTAAG
>NC_045152.1:33064391-33084258 GCF_900700415.2 Clupea harengus | reverse complement strand
TTTTCATGAAGTGAATTTGTGTCTGTTTATACCAGGCTGCTTATGCTCAGTGGTGGAATGTAACGAAGTATTTTTACTTCGTTACTGTAATTAAGTACATTTTTACGTATCCGTACTTTACTTAAGTAAAAATAGTGCATACTTTTTACTTTTACTCCATTACATTTTTTGGCTATTATCTATACTTTTACTCCGCTACATTTCTACAATATGTGTTGTTACTCGTTACATTTTATGAACACAGTTTCGCCAAAATGTTGCCTACACAAAACTATGGATTGCGTTGCTGTTTTGGAAGTTTAAACCAATCAGGTGGCTCTATCAACTCCAATTATATCAGAGTGCGCGTTTCGCAGCAGCACTAGCGGTAGCTTTGCCTGTAATACCTGAACATTCAACAGACAGCCTGACTACTGCCTATTCAACATGGATCTAGAGTCGGCCTGAACTGAGCCCTCTGATATGAGCCACCCTTGGCCCTATTTAAAAGATATGTTCGAGTTCAAAGGCCCCAAGAATGACTCCTGGAGGTTTCAATGCGTTTCCTGTCTCCCTCAAAAAAAGGAGTTGCTAGCCTTCAATAATTCGCCCTCAAATTTAAAGTAGCATATTGAGGTAAGCAGAGTGATTGCTGTGCTAAGTTAATGTCCCTGACTTTTGAATATTGATATATGTATTTAATTCGTTTACTGACATGATATTATAATGTTATCTAGCGAGATGCATGTTGGCATACAGCAATAGCATCAAAAAACATGATTGTATCTTCATTATATATTTAACATAGTGGTAAGATAAAGCTGGTATGTTAGCTATGTCAAGCTAGCGTGCCTTGTTCTGTCCAGTTTTACAATTACATTTGTTTTTCATGTTCCATGTTTCCCTTTTTTACACGTTTACAATTAAATAAAAGATTTAAAGATATAACATGGGGTTTTTATTGGTTTGGCTTAATGGTATTTACTTTGCAAATAATCCCTGGTAGATAACTTGTCATCCGCAGAATTGTAAAATATAGTGTGAACTGTATTACAGATGGTAGGCACAATAAGTACACCAACCTTTCCAATTAACAAATGTTGTTGCTTATAGTTATTACTAGTAATGACATCTGTAGAGGCATTTATTACCAGTAGCTATTTCTTTATCAAAATGGCACAGCCTAGACATTGAGAGACAACCCATTGCGTGAGTACTTTTACTTTTAATACTTAAAGTAAATTTAAAAGTAAATACGTTTTACTTTTACTTAAGTAGGATTGTTGATGTAGTACTTTTACTTTTACTTTTATCTTCCTGGGTACTTGTACTTTTACTTAAGTACTAAACTTCAGTACTTCCTCCACCACTGCTTATGCTCATCATCCTAAAGACACCCGGTGTTTAAAGCCCACTCTCCCTGATGACATTCATGTCCTGAATGTGAAACTATTTTAAAGGAATGCATGATCTTCTTCCATGTGAAATTGTCTTGTAGTTTTTTGACTGTCTTGCATTGAATGCCACTGCTTTGCATTTTGCATTGAGTTGTGTAGTACACCCTACAACGGTTATTCAGATTCACACTGTTTCATCAATAGGAGTGAATCTAATTATTGTGATGAGTTACATTTGTACATTGTTTACTCACACAGGTGTTCAACCCACAACTTCCTCTACCTTTGTATTGAAATCCTCTCCCAGAATGAATACTTTCACCACTGCTTCCTCAATCTCAGGCCCATCAGGTACAGCATGAAGACCATGATCCCCTCAGTCTCTAAAAATGATGCTACAATTGCTACTGCTTCAAATTATGCAATGTGCTACTCAGTTGTAAAAGTAATTCTTTAATTGAGCTGTGTTTGATCCAAAATACCTCAAGGCTACACTAACACAAGAAGAGTCATAAGCTTAGTGGACACTAACTGGCATGGTGTCTCTTGACAGAATAGGTCTCTGTGCTGACATATTTATCACAGTCTTATGACAGATGGTTTAAGTAAATTGTTTAATACAGGTGATATCTTTTTTTATCCAGCAAACAAAGTCCTCTCCTCCACCGACTGACTCAGAAACAGGTAGAGCAGGAAGACCATGATATCCTCAGTTTAAATAATGATGCTACTGTTCATCAAACCTTTGTGTTTATTGTTTACTGTGCTACACACTTCTCTGTTCACAGTATTCACCTGCACATTCATTCAACACACACTTCAATCCAAAGTGATTTACTGTAAACACTTTTGGAATTGTCTTCAGTTATTTACATGTTATGCCATGATAGCAGTAAATCAGGAATCTGAGCTCCGGACAAGTGTAGCACCTCTTGTCGAGCTGCTTGATGCAATTTCAATGTGAAAGTCCCCTTTAGGGATTTAATGTATTTTTGGTCTCAAACATTCAAAGTATGAACAGAACTAAAGCTCTTTCTCCTTCCCTCCCTCCTTCTCCCCATCACTCACTCTCCCTCCTCCTTCTCCCTATCACTCTCTCTCTCTCCCTCCTCCCCATCACTTTATCTCTCTCCCTCCCTCCTTCTCCCATCACTCTCTCTCCCTCCCTCCTTCTCCCTATCACTCTCTCTCCCTCCCTCCCTTCTTCTCCCCATCTCTCTCTCTCTCTCTCTCTCTCTCTCTCTCTCTGAATCTCTATCCCTCCCTGTGTTCTATCCTTTCCTTCCCTCAGTTTCCTCAGATGTTCCTCTGGTTGCTGTAGTTGTTGTCTCTGTCAGTCTGTTGGCTGCTGCATTGATGATAATTGTGATGATATGCAAGAAAAGGACAAGTGAGTGTGTAACATGCAACACTATGAACAACTAGCACCTTTATGGTGACAATACCTTTATGGTGACAATACTATAGTTCCAAATTCATCATTTAATCTTGTTCATATTTCAGATGCTGGAGGAGAGCCAAGAGACAAATCAGTAAGTACAAATGTATTTTCACAGAAGCTGTCGTTCTACAGGGTTTTATATATTTCACATTTATATACGACACTGGTTTTACATATCACATAATTATATCAAATTATATCATATTGTAGAGAGAAGTAAACTCTATATGAAATCACATAGAAGATAATCTGACACATTGTTTTTCACAGACTCAAAGCAGGAGCAGTGCCATAGTCACGCAGTCTGTTCAGCCACCAAACTCCTCAGCTAATGTAAGATAAGGATATATTCTCATGATATACGTCCATCTGAGGCCAAGAACTGATGTAGGAGTAACATCTGGATAACTTTCAGTCGTAATCATGGTAGTTGAACAGAGGAATAGTCTGAACACAATACTGAGGTTTACTATTCTTCACTATTTCCCACCTTTACTCCAAACTAATAAAAACGAGTCTCTCTTCTATACAGATGGAGGAAGGAGCTGACCTGCACTATGCAGCCTTTCAGCACCTCAACCCAACCCAAGCTGGGCCTTCTGCAGTGAGTCACTGGTCATCATGTTTGGTCATCTTCTTGTTTATGCTCCTCAGTGTGGGATGATACCTTTGTTTGTTTGTTTCCAGAAGCAGTCTGAGGACACCGTGACCTACAGCACCCTCATGCAGTTATTTGGTGGTCAAGACCAGAACAGCAGCAGACCTGCTGGCAGACCAGCGGACCCCAATACTATGTATGCTACTGTTCAGAAGAATAACAAGATACAGAATTAACAGTCGTATGAATACGCATACACGTACACAAACACACACAGACACGCAAACACACATACTTAAACACACACAAACAGACACACACAGACATACACACACACATGTATGCAGTCATAAAAGCACCCAGTGAGACTGTATGCTTATTCTACAGTTGCTTGTGGTTGCATGTAGTTGTATGAAAGCTCTCTCACAGCTCTTGCTCTGGTTAGCACTCCTGACCCTTTTAGACTGGGGGTGTGAAATGTGTGCCTATTTTTCTTCCACAAACACACACACACACATCAGCCACATGTACCCAAAGTGTCACTGATAAGGCTTGCTCCTTATAGATGCTCATCAATGACAGAAAACAGACAGTACATACCAGATAACTGTCAAACAGTGTAGTATTATTTAGGAGACATCATAACATATCAGAAAGGTATTGTGAGCAACATGTGTCTGTTAAGTTCCTGTGAGTTTTACTTTGCTTATTTGTAGATCCTAGTGTAAGTTCTGAGTTTTTAGTTCTCTCTTGTTTCATATACTTTTTGTAGATCAACCGTAACATAAACACACACATATACAGTATATATATATATAAATGTTTGGTTTTAGAGTGTTTAAATCAAATGTGCCATGGTACATGTATTTTGCTCCGCTTTAAACAATTTTGGAATAAAGCCATTCCTTAAGGAACTATATTATTCTTTGTGTCATATTCTCATAATTCTTATAATGTCATGCATTGACTGTCTTGCTTAGTGTCAAGCACAGTTAACCTGGACTCTATTATGTGTCCTTTTTTCACTTAAGAATATAGGTCCCTGTTTTCCTTAGAAAAGGTGTTGTTGTTTCAATGGTTGATTATATATATATATATATATATATATATTAACCATCAAAACAACAACAAAGGCATACAGCTGGATACCCTTATAGACATAGCAGATTACAACATAAGTGGCAGACGATTGGTGACAATGCGCATCACAGAAGGAAAAATGTGTGTGTGTGGGGGGGGGGGTTACAAACACGTAAAGATTAATTAATTAGATTGAAGAATGGCTGATGTTAAACTCTGAATCATGATAGCTGAAAATGACTTCAGGAAACTGGATCTCTTAAGGATGCCAGAGGATGTTGAGGACCTTCATCAGACGAAGACTTTAAGGACTTTGTGAATTTGACATCTATAAATGATGTTAAAGACAGAAGCACTATCAAGTTAGTGTACTTGATGTTAAAGACAGAAGCACTATCAAGTTAGTGTACTTGATGTTAAAGACAGAAGCACTATCAAGGTGTACTTGCCAAGTTGTCTGAATTCTTCAACTTCAGAGTGAGGAGGATCCTCAGTGGAAGGCCCATGTTCTCCTTGCATTGCACCCACCTCATTCTCTCCTGGAGGAGCATCAGACGACACTGTAATCCTACCAAGAACTGAATCCTTAATCTGAAGCATTAAGAGCACATCGAGAAGTTCCTATTCCTCGTTTACCGTATGATGTTGAAGTACAACTACAGCGTGGAAATCTGGCCTTCTTTGAAACAGGCACGGTTTTAAAGGTGTCAGAGCAAAGATGTTGAAAACTTTCTCATACAGAAGAAAAATGATCATACAGGAAGATTCAGTGGTTGGAGACAACAGCTACGCCCTTAAACTCCGCGAGCAAGGTTTACAACCATATACATTTACATGCTGTTGTAGTTATGCCTGAGCTGTCTTATTTGCATATATGCTCTGATTGGCTGCCTTACAGAGCACACACACACCCCTCCCCCCTCTATTTCCTTCGGCTGAAGTGAGGAGTTTCAATCAGTGTTAACGAATTTCTTAGACACAGCGCATCTGACTTTTTGATCGGAAAAGGTAGGTTGAAATGATTTGTTCGTTACATTATGTAAACATTATGTGCTATTATGTGTAGGTCGCCATGTAGACTGCTATCATTCATGGAAGTTAGCAAACTCAGCTAAATCAAGTTTTAATTGAGTAAATTAGGTTTAATTCATAGTTTCGTATTGCAGTGCACCCTATGCCTGCCCGCAGTGAAAGTACTGTCGTTATCCAAGGACTCCCCATCAAATTTAACGAAACATTTACAGATAAGTCCAACACTGCTAATGTCTCTAAGATATCTAGTTAGCTACGGTTAAAGTTGGTTAGCTAACCTGTTATGACTGTTGTCTTCATTTGCACATTTGGCAGTGAGGTAATCCAAAAGTAAGGGAAAGTTATCAAGTTTAAATGTTAAAATTACTTTAATATTGTGATGCTTGGATTAGGTTACTGAATACAATGTTTGACAGGTAAATAGTAATTGTAACGGAATACATTTTTAAAGTAACCCTCCCAACCCTGGTTAACCAGCTCAGGTAAGTCAAGACTTAATTTAAACTTTCGATCGCGGTAAATTGCGTTCAGAATATAATCAAAGGGCTTATTTAGCTAGCCTGCTGTCATTCATGTAATTTGGCAACTCGGCTAAATCAAGTTTGAATTTAAACTTTAGATCGCGGTTAAATCACTTACAAAATATGATAAAAATACTTGTGTATCTAGCCTGCTGCCATTAACAAACTCAGGTAAGTGTGTTTAATTTAAACTGTCGATCATGGGAAAGAAAAAACGTGGCTGCTGTCATTTTTGTAGACAACTAGGGTGACTTTTCATTCATTAACTTCGCAACAGCAAGACGTAGTTAGATGGTTGGGCACACTTCCATTCATTGCCATGACAAAAGACACGATCTGTGTGACATCTGTGTGTAAACTATCAGACTAATGTGTACTGCACTTGGCAATCATAACAACTCTACAGGGAATGCATACAGTTAATATGTATTATAGCAGTGTAATACCAGTGTCATCTCTAAGTTAAGTATTAACTCATCAGTTCCATCATTTTCACACATTTTTAAATACATTCTGTATGGTATTTATATTATATACTTTATAAATTCTATACTTTTACTTGACTTTTTTGTTTTTGTTTTAGAAAATGTCTTCTGCACCTGTATTTAGGTTTGAGCCCTCTGAGCTCACCCTGCAGCCTTCAGTTGAGGCGTTCTTCCGCCAGCAGGGGCCATCGCCTGCGTGGAAGCTGAAGACGCCTGACAGGGTGCGCGAGGAGGCGAGGGCTCGGGTGAGCCAGATGGGAGGCGAACCCACAAATCCCCAGGAGGTGCTGGCCGAGAGCGAGCTCCAGTTCGGCCAGTACAGGGGTCTGACGTTCCGGTGGCTGCTGGGGAACGACGTGGGTTACGCGTGTGGGGTCATCGCGTCCCACGAGAGAGAGAGTGGGGACACCACCCAGACGCCCCTCATGGAGCATAAGGATGCCCTCACCTCCTACGCCAGGCTGTTCCCGCCGATGGTGGCAGCCATCGCCAGGCGTAAGATGTCTGAGGGCTTCAAGTCTGTGAGGGGCCTGGACAGCACTCTGGTGGGGTTTGGGGCACATGCCCATGTGTCCTTCAAGTCCCTGTACGAGGCAGAGGAGACAGAGAGTCGAACGTAAGTCTTGCCGTGGCTGTGTATGTGTGTCAGCCACTGTAATGTGATCTTTGCAATTAATCTTTTGTTTTTCGCACTGTCTGTTATTTCTATAGCTATGTGCGGTGGGTCAGGAAGCAGAAGGTGAGAGCAGGGTGCAAGATGCATAACTTGCAGAAGTATGTGCTGGCTCGGGATGCAGGGAGGAAGGTTGAGCCAGTTCATCATCTCCCACATCCAGGTAAATGCTATATCCACACATAGCTCTCTGCAATGTTTATGTACTTGTGAAAATGTATGTATGCATGCTGTTCTGTGTGTGAGCAGGCGCTGCTGCATCTTTGGACCCTGCTGGTCCATATGATACTGACCTGCTTGCCACTGCAGTGGAGGTTGACTCTTGTTGTGAGTGCACGTTATTACGGAAACAAAATTATACAAAGTATAATGACTACTGTAGTTAACACTAAAACTTTCACTTTATAAGAAAGTATTGCATAGATGAACGAATGTTGTTCAAATATGTCACCTGATTAATGGATAACTGTGATTTCCATCCTTTGTAGTCGTCAGGGACACCCCATCAGCTGTGCCCCCCCCCTCTCTCTCCGTACCCCAGCAAACACCGGAATTTCATCCTGCCACGGCCATGGATCTGGCTCGGCCTGATGTGCCACAGTCAGTCTCCGGCATACAGGTGTGCTCAGTGATGAACAGTGTTAGTACCTTATGTTTATGTGTGTATGTGTATTTACATTTAGGCCATTACACTAACAGACTGGTATTGCTGTGTGTTTCAGCTGCTGCCTCGGGCTGAGAAGGCTGAGGAGGAGGATGATGAGGTGAGTACAGGAATCCCCGTTTTCATGTCCCCTGTGAGGATCATCGTGCGGCGTGGCTTCATGAGCTGTCTGTGCTTTCCTGCAGGACGCAGTCGGGCCAGACGGTCACGGCGGCTACCATCTTGTCGTGGCCCTGGCCAACGCCCTCGTGGACCTGCGTCACCGCCGCTTTGTAACCCAACGGCAGGCCAGAGAAATTATCGCTCTCTGGCAGAAACTGTCGGACCGGGACAAGGCAGCGGTGATCTTCGCCCCCCGCTACCGTCTTAAGACGAGCCATCGGCCCACTCACATACCAGGAGTGGACAGTGTGAGGCGGTAAGCAGTGACGGCACACATTTCAAAGCTTTGTTTGGTTCTTCTTCTGTAACCCGCCCTAATAGAGTGTGTGTGTGTGCATGTCTGTGTGTGTACAGTGCCTTCCTGGGCCAGGGGGCGGGAGCGGCACACTCTCCCAAGGCCAGCAGGCTAATGGAGGCCATCCTGCTGGAACTGTGCCACTTGCAGCACCATGAGAGGTCTACGATCGCCGGGGTGCGCATTCGTCGCTGGGGTGCCATCGTGGCGGACTACGGGCGAATCAGGGACATCGTCCTGACCAACCCTACCCTCAAGGCGGGCGCCCACATCCAGCTTTTCAATATAAATCAGCGGACCCTTACGCAATGGTAAGACCTCATCCCGTTTCTCATGTCTGTTTAATATAGTGGTAGGATGTGTGTGTGGTCACGATTTCTAATGTGCATTTATTTATTTTTCTCAGGCATAATGAGAGGTGCAAGGCAATGATGAGTGACAGCATCACCATGGCTATACCGGGGCCCAGCGCATCCCTGACAGCAGCAGAGCCCCTGTCTGCCCCACGGACTCTGCTGCAGCGGCCCGAGCAGCCAGACCAGCCTTTCCAACACCGCCTGCCCGCGGACGCCTCTGGTCTGGCTGCCACCATCAGAGGGCCGCTGGCCCCGGAGCTGTATGACCTCGTCGTTGCCAGTGCCAGCGCATCATCATCCTCCTCAGCCACAGCCACCCCGTCCACCAGTGCTGGTGCCGTGAGCGCCCCCTCCACAACCATCACTGCTCCATCTGCCAGCTCCTCTCCTGCTAGAGCAATTCCACGCTCCACCGCCTGGAGGCGAAAGTTGGAGCAGGAGAAAGAGCGTCGTGCCAGGGAGGAAGGCACATTCACAAAGGGGTACAAAAAATTCTCCAGCTTCAACTGCCGGCTCTGTCGTCAGCCTAAAACCAGAGAATTTGGTCACAGCCGGTTTAAGAACGTTTATTTCTGCTCCCGGACAGACGGGAGGACTGTGGAGGAGTGGCTGGCAGTAAAACGGGCGGAGGGGGCAGCTCCCCCACCCCCCTAAATAGTTATGTGTAAATGATTGTAAAAAGTTATTTGTAAATAGTTATGTGTAATTAGTTGTAAATAGTCTTTGATAACATATATATTTGTCTTTATTGTGTGTGGGTGTAATTACTGTATTGTAATTGTTAAAGTATTGTTACAATTAAAACATTTTTCTTTTAAAAAAAAAATTCACTTGTTTTTCTTACATATTATGTTTTCAAAGTTAAGAAAAGATAAAGTCTTTACACACTCTCATCAGCCCAAATCTTTCTGAACTCTGAAGGCTGATAGACAAAGCCAGTCTGGGCTGAGAGACAAAGGCCTAAATGTCCCCCCTGATGAGAAGAGGGAGAGGTGTGAAGTCACGCAAGTGTCCCTGCGGTGAAGAGGGCAAAAAAGCTTTAGAGGTCTCACGTGATCCTGCGGTGAACTGTCCAGGGGGGCAAAAGTTTGCACTTCACTTTCCACCCTGCTGTCCAGAGGGGAGGGCTTTCAAAACCTTAAAGGTTTCACGGAACTTTCCACCCACCCTGCTGTCCAGAAGTGTTGAGGGGAGGGGTTCAAGTCCACTTAAGGTCTAACCTAGGTCAAACTGTTCATATTGGCCTGGATTTGAAACAATGGAAGGAAGAAAAAAGACACAGAAAACCAGGCACTTTGAGTCTCCAGCAGAAGGTGAGTAACAAATGAAATATGTGCAGACTGTGCTAGATCAGTCTGTATGTCTTTATGTGTTAAGTCTAAAAGAATTCTGTATTTGAACCCATGTAGACTCTGACAGCTCCCTGCACAAGAGCACATGTGACATGTGCGGCGAGGCCCGAACACTCCAGGACGGCCACGCATGTTTCAAGGGCCAGTTCTTCTGCGCCTTGGAAGAAGGCCCTGGAGGGCGAATGGCTCAGCAGCTGGAGCAGCGTGGCCCAGATGTGGAGGAAGGGGAAGATTCATCCTCCTCCTCATCATCTCCACTGGAGGGGCCCAGGAAGAAGGCCCGCCGCCTTCCCTCCTTGTCACCCCAGCCCCCATCCTCCCCGTCCTGCTCTTCGGTCAGTCGGCCTCCTACAGATTGCAGGGTGACCATGTATAGACGGAGGAAGGCAGATGAGAGAGACAGGGAGGCCCTCCGTCGACACCAGGCTGAAGGAGGCAGCCAGAGTAAGCCTGGGGGTCCCTGTGACATTTGTGGCGGAGCCCGAACCCTCCAGGACGGCCACGCATATTTCAAGGGCCAGTTTTTCTGTGCCCTGCAAGGTGGCCCTGAAGGGCAGACGGCGGAGCAATGGCTACTGGAGCAGCGGGGTCCAGACATGGGAATGATTCCCAGAACTACAGCATGGAACCTAAAAAAGAGGTGGGAGAGAGAGAGTGGGGAGGAGAACAGGTCAAACAAGAAGCAGAGAAAGCCTCACAAAATCCGGACCTGCAAGCTGTGTGGCCAGCCACAGCAAAAAGACTTTGGCCACAGCCAGAGCCAGGGAGAGCACTTTTGTGCTCTTTATAGTGGAAAGTCTGTGCAGCTGTGGCTGGCTGAAAAGAGGATGGGGAGAAAATAAAAAATGCTTGTGGTGTTTAAATATCTTTAAATTGTGTTAAGATAGATGTGTCCTGCTATTTCATTATTCTCTTCTATATACTTTTTTTATTTTTTATTATTCTATATCTTTATAAGTAATTGTGTGTTGTAAATATAATTGTATTGTGGTATTAAAAGTTTCGTTATAAGTAATTGTGTGTAGTAAATATAATTTGATTCTGTTATTTAATTATTCTAAATGTCTTTTAAGTAATTGTGTGTTGGAAATATAATTGTATTGTGTTATTAAACGTTTCTTTATAAGTTATTGTGTTTTGTAGTCTCCGGCATTTTTTCAAAAAAGTGTCTCCTCACTTTCTACACTGATTCACAGCGCGTTTGCCTGTCTGTGGGCGTGGGCATTTTTTTAAGTAGAATTTTTAAGTTGCCATGTGCCTCTGACGGAGGAAACAACATGCCAGATTACATTGAGATTCCCTCTAAAAAACTTAAAAAAACAAGCGTGGCGTTTCCATTTGACACATTAGTGCAGGCTTTAGTCACACACACACATATGCATATTGTAGAACTACACTGTTGCTTGGACATCAGTTTCTTTACGATCCATGTTCATCACCTGTCTTTCGAGAACTGCATTTTAGGACATGAAACTCAAAATGAAACTAATGCAATGATTAGCCTACTCGACCCGGGTCCGTGTACTTTGCGGCCAATTGATTTTCGTTTTGAAATGAGAAAACCAAAATCGGGAAACGACCCATTTTCCTTTTTTGTTTTGATAATAGAAAACGGAAAACGAAAAAACGACCCGTTATCTGATTTTCTTTGATGTGCTCAAACATGGAAATCGGGAATTAAAAGACTGTGTGGAAATGGGTCAGTGTACTTTGCGGCCAATTGATTTTCGTTTTGAAATGAGAAAACCAAAATCGGGAAACGACCCATTTTCCATTAACATGTGCTCATATATGCTTGATTTTCGCAAGACAAATATAGTAGGACCAGCAATATCACTCTTAAACCATGCACTAATGTTTCAACATCACAGAATAAAATATACCAGCTGGGTAAGACCTTGACCTCGAGCACATTCATTTGAACACAGCATCACACTCAAAGTGGAGTCAGCTTCTGAGCATGTGCAATGTAAGACCTACAGAAACCCATCTAGGATATTCTTGTATAGAGGTGATTGTGCCATTCACTCAACAGTTTTATGTTGAATTAACTTAGCTGGCTTCTTTTGCTTTAACAAGTTTTCATTTTAAGTTAGACTGACTAAAGTGGACTAGATTTTAGAGGTGATTGTGCCATTCACTCAACAGTGTTATGTTGAATTAACTTAGCTGGCTTCTTTTGCTTTAACAATTTTTCTGTTAGGAACAGGAACAGTTTCTATTTCCATGAAACACAACCCCCCAAAAAGTGGTTGGTTGGATACAAATAATGTAATAAAGAATCTTTGAAGGTTATTAGAAGCTAGCTTGAAATATTATATACAGAACTTACCCAGCAGTGCAAGAATATGACTAGTCTACAAGGTTGTGCTGATTGCATTTAATGAGAGGTCATGGGGTTTCTAATTTTTTGATTGAGAACTGTACCTCAAGAATGACCCGTTTGAGCTACAACCCCCTCTATATAGTGTATATTTAACATTATAGTCTTATTTCAAAGACTGAGTGTTTAAAAATAAATCAACCAGGGGGTTCCACCTCAAATTGGGATCGAAATCTCTATATTTATGTAGAAAATCATGGTAGTAATACAGTGGTGTGGTGAAGATGAAGCAGTTTTGCAACAATGAGTGTCTTGTTAGGTCAGGCAGAATGGCCCGTGTGCAGAGGTGAGTGTCTTGTAAGGTCAAGCAGAAAGGCCCGTGTGCAGAGACAAGTGTCTTGTAAGGTCAAGCAGAAAGGCCCGTGTGCAGAGGTGAGTGTCTTGTAAGGTCAAGCAGAAAGGCCTGTTCCCAGGGATGAGACTTGGTTGGTGGAGGCTGGTGGAGCCTCGTTTCGTGGAGGGGTCTCGGGATAGGAGATGCAGACAAGTCAAGGACAGGCGAAGCCTCCCAAAAAGTTGTAAACAGGCTCTTTGCAACATTGGCAAGGACATCAATTGGCTGTCACGAGTGTCACCATTGTCCTAAAATGTTTCTGGATGAAATGTATAGGTTTGAGAGAATATTCTGATTGGTTCAACTTGGATAGGTTTTAGGTGTTCAATTGGTTCAATTTGGATAAGTTTTAGGCTTTTGATTGGAAAAGCATAATGACGAAATAGGCCATTTAAAAAGTTTGTGCGCTGGTTATTTGGCTGAGCTGCTCCATGGACCACCACTCCCATGGAATGAAAAGTCTGCAAGATTGAATAAACTTCAGTTCATCGCATTCGGCCTTCTGATTTCATTGAAGTATCAACTCTAAGATTTGAAGAGGTTGTTTTCGCTACAACATTTATATTATTTATTAAGTTACAGGCATTCTTACAGAGAGAGGGGCAGGGGGGGGGGGGGGGGGGGTCATTTACAATTTTTGCTTTAATTAAAGAGCAAGTTTTGGGGTTTCATAAAGCTACTTAGAAACGTTGTATACCTATCATTTTGCTTATTGGGATAGATACAGTATGTAGGCTACTTGGTCTACAAGGGTCTGGTCAGTTTGGCAAATTTCATAGGGATTTGTGATACAGTCCCTCAACAATGGAAAAAAAATTGTGACAGATCTTGATTTTTTCCCCCTGCAAAATGTTAAATATCCACTGCTCAAAAAGTATTAAATATATGCAAATAATATTTTGCTACTATGTTCCAAGCTGCTGTGTACCCATCCCAATTCTTAACATGATACAAGAGACTTATGTTAAAGTCCTATAAAACAGTAATGTAATAACTTATGTTTGTAATTTGATATCGGTGCATATCTGAGACAGATATATCGGCTGTTTCCTGTATTGTCGGAAATGACGACACATATTAAACAAGTACCAGCAGCTCATTGCTGTAGTACGGGGTAAACTCGGCTAGTGAAATTCGCCAGTTACGAAGCATATCATACGATTTCATATGAAGACAGCACATCTAAACGTACATTGCTGAGTCGACCAGTCAAGGTACCCAAGGGTTTCTTCCCTGTTTTGTAATGTTTGTTTGTTGGCTAGCTAGCTAACGTTAGCTGAAAACAGTTTATTTAGCCTGTCCACCTGTCACCTCGATGCCTGCAAATACATTAATGATACATGTAATTTTTGTAAAGTTTAGACTTGAATGCTGACCATGTATATGTCATTTCCCCAGTAATTAGCTAGTATTAGTCCCCTGAAGTGTTTCACACTCTAGCGGTTTTAATGTGCTTGCAAGGAAACTAAGCATATTGTCTACTATTGTAGCCTACTGGTGAGCTAACATTAGCGAGCTAAAATCATTGACTGCCAGTTTGCTGTTTTGTTCATGATTTTGTCAACACGGTAAATGGTAATATTAAATTGTTAGTTAGACCGTTGGAATGATGGTCTGAATGAATAACGAACTAATTACTCCGTTAACTTTGTACAAATATCTTCTCTGGCAACAACACTATGTGGGCACTATTGGTGGTTTTAATGTTTATTATTCGAATTCACGAAATGTTATATTTATAATAGGTCGAATTCGCAAAAACGTCTGAGGTCTAGAATGTTTACAGACATGGACTACGAGCTGGAAGAGGATAAACTGTGAGTGATGTTTTATTCTGTCCTCCCCTCTGGTAGACGCTACAGATCACTGTTCGCAAAAACCTCCAGACACAAAAACAGTTTCTTCCCCCTCGCCGTCTCACTACTGAACAACTAACCCACTGTAGCATATATATTTATATTTATATATTTATCCCTGCACTTCTCGCACTCTCCACTTCTTCTTTGCACTACTGTGGTGCAACATTTCACAGCTACTGTATATAGCCATTACGCCTTGTACATACTTTCTTAAACTCCTTAGTCCATTGCACTGTTGCACTGTTATGTTTGTATTGTATTGTATTGTATTGTATTGTATTGTATTGTGTTGTATATTTTGTGTAAGCACACTGAGAGTCACTTTACCAAGTCAAATTCCTTGTTTGTGCAAACTTACTTGGCCAATAAAACCTGATTCTGATTCTGATTCGGGTTATGGAGTAGTATGAGTCGCTCATTGAAGACCAATTGCAATGTGGCCTTTCTTGTATTTGTATACTGTGGTATGAAGTGGCAATGCACGTAACATATTAATACAGAAATTAATGGTAGTTATCATCTGCTGTTTTTTTTTCCTACACAATAAGGAAACGTATCAAAATGTTGAACAGACAAGTAACATTACATATTTATTCTAGAAATAGTGTGTGCTGTACCTCACTTAGGGGTCAAGAATGCATTACTAACATTATTATGCTTATGTTAATTCATTTTTATTTTATTGTATTATTATAGTTAGTTTTTAATATGTTGGCACTCTGAGATTCTTTTGAATGAAGAGTGCATTACAAATAAAATAAATTATTATTATTATTAACATCTGATTTTTCTGACAAAGTGGGATTCCAACGGTCCCTGGAACGGTGACTCTGCAGAAAGACTCGGGGAACCTGATCGGGATCAGCATCGGAGGGGGTGCTCAGTACTGCCCCTGTCTCTACATTGTACAGGTAATGGATCAAGAAGACTAGACACGTTTAAGCCCTTGCCAATCAAGACATTTTACTTTTCAAGTTTGTGTTTTCTACCTAGATTGGAAGGCATTCATTTTTAAACATGTCTGCTTTTGTGCAGAAATGATTATGAAATTTCATGATTGCTAATGTATTTTTTAAGTGTTCACAATGGATGTTTTTCTTTTTTTTTTAATCCCTCCTATATTCTCAGGTCTTTGACAATACCCCTGCGGCATTGGACGGAACACTAGCTGCTGGCGATGAGATCACTGGAGTCAACAGTAAAACCGTTAAGGGAAAGACCAAAGTGGAGGTGGCCAAAATGATCCAGGTTGTGCAGGTACTGTACATAATATATAATAATTTATAATAATAATTAATACTTAAGGTGACACAGAGATACTACAAAAACCAAAGATTCTAACAACTCCACCCATCTTTGATCATTATTACTATGACAGTAGTCATAAAAAAAGCTTGTTAAAACATGATTTATTGTCTGTAAAATTGAAAAAGGTTCTAGACCAAAATGATATTGTTTGTATCTTATACTTTTTTTTTCTGTTTCTATGTATTTTTTTCAGGGTCAGGTCACAATTCACTATAATAAGCTACAAGCAGATCCGAAGCAGGGGAAGTCTCTCGATATAGGTAGGTTCACCTTCCTTATAATAATTAATATAAATAAATAATAATAATAATTAAGACCTTTGTCAGGTTTCTTATAGCGGGCGTGCGGGAGTTGAGCACTATAGCCAAATCTTGACCTGTTTTCCTCCTGAACACCAATGATGTAGTTTAACATAATGATTGTAATTGTGATTATGCTCTATTGGCTGTTTTGTGTGTGTGTGTGTGTGTGTGTGTGTGTGTGTGTTTTGTGTGTGTAAATTCATTAGTGTTGAAGAAGGTGAAACATCGTCTCGTGGAGAACATGAGCTCGGGGACCGCAGATGCCCTCGGCCTCAGCAGAGCGATCCTGTGCAATGGTGAACATTTCACATTTAGTCATTTAGCAGACGCTTTTATCCAAAGCGACTTACATATGTGCGACTTACAAATGTATACACATTTTACATTTACACTGATGGCACACTGCACATCAGGAGCAATTAGGGGTTCAGTGTCTTGCTCAAGGACGCTTCGACAGGGAATCGAACTAGCAACCTTCTGATTACTAAACGACTTCTTTACCTCCTGTACTACTGCCGCCCCCTGAGAACCCACTAGTGTTGGCAGTGCCTCGACCGCAGGCCCTGTTTCATACTGATATCTTGTGGATGTTTTCTTGTAAAACGAGTGTTAATGCCCCAGGTATTTAGTTTAACTGCTTTTTTTAGAAAAGAGAAGTCTCAAATGTGTTTGGGGTTCTTGCAGACGGACTGGTGAGGAGGCTGGAGGAGCTCGAGAAAACTGCTGAGCTTTATAAAGGTAAGAACGCAGTCCTAACCATAGTTCTATATAAAGGCTAGATGTCTTACGGTGGAGTCTAGAACGTCCGCACATGGCGGCCATCTTGCGACGGTAAGCTCGCTCACCCATAACATTGTGTTGGTAGTGGTATGTACATCTTAAATAACCATAACTTGCTCAATTTTCAACCGATTTTTAAACGGTTCGGTTTGTTATAAACGTCAGAGATGTAGTTATGACACTGCATACTTATGAATAATTATGTTATTTTCTAAAAAAAATATCCAGAATTATAACCACGTTAATAACGTTTCTAAGAGACCAAACCATTTGTAAATGCGTTGAAAATTGAGCAAGTTATGGTTATTTTAAAAAGTACATACCACTACCAACACAATGTTATGGGTGAGCGAGCTGACCTGTGGCAAGATGGCCGCCATGTGCGGACGTTCGACTCCGTTGGCCGGGCAACCCGGATGAGACATCTAGCCTTTATATATATATATATATATATATATATATATATCTATGGTCCTAACGGTCAGTGTGGATTTGAGCTATGAACCAGCGGTTGGCTCTTAAGGTGTCTGATCAGTGTCCTCCTCCCTGTTGTCTCATTCCTCTGCGCAGGACTGATGGAGCACACCAAGCGGCTGCTCAGAGCCTTCTTCGAGCTCTCGCAGACTCACAGAGGTAAGGGTTTTATTGGGTGGGTTTAGTGAAGTGAAGATTCACACCACACCTCTACTCTTGACCAATAGGCTGGCTGAACCAGGCCAGTAGCTCAATCATTAGCCCCTCTTATACTGTGGGCCTTCAGCTCAGGAACTGTGTCTAGGGCTACAAGCAGCAGGTTGAGCCCACAGGGTAGATGGGGCTGACGGAAGTCAAAATACACAAATGTCAGCATGTAACATCTGGGCCCTTGAACAACAGGACCACCGTGTAACTAACATCATCGTCATATGATTGTTCTGATTCTCATCGTCATATGATTGTTTTGATTCTCATCTGTCGTCTGTTCTGGACTTCTGGACCTCAGCCTTCGGCGACGTCTTCTCTGTGATCGGTGTGCGGGAGCCCCAGGCCGCAGCCAGCGAGGCCTTCGTGAAGTTTGCCGAGGCTCACCGCAACATCGAGAAATACGGCATCCAGTTGTTGAAGACCATTAAACCGGTTAGGAAATAAATGTCACACTCTTGAATCCACAAACTCTTTTATGTCTTGCTATATATTTTGGAAACACAGCTAAGAGTTCTCTACGTTTTAGAAAACACGAATGCCAGTTAACTTGTTAGAAAAGTATTATCCTGAATTTTTATGCTGTATTATTTAAATCATTTTAAGTAAACTTTCAAACGAAGAATTTCGGATCACAGACTTTTGTTTCTGAACTTTGCTGTCGAGTAAAGAACTTTAAGGTCCTAAGCTAATGGGCTAAGCTAGGCTGCACCCATATCCAAGTAAGATTTCTCTACATTTTAGAAAACAGCACTGAATTTGGATCCTCTTCTCTTTTTTTCATTCAGATGCTTCATGATTTGAACACTTACCTGCACAAGGCCATCCCCGACACTAAGCTCACCATTCGCAAGTACCTGGACGTCAAATTTGAATACCTGGTAAGAAGCAGCACAAAGCGCACTAAATATAACTCGCCACATTACTTTTATCAGTTTGTTATTAGGCACTGCATTGGTTTACAGATCTGATAAAAGGCATAATCTGTATATCAAAGGGAAATTGTGATTGTAATTTCTCCTGCTCTTGTATCTCAGCTTACATTTTACATTTAGTCATTTAGCAATTAGGGGTTCAGTGTCTTGCTCAAGGACGCTTCGACAGGGAATCGAACTAGCAACCTTCTGATTACTAAACGACTTCTCTACCTCCTGTACCACTGTCAGCTACTTGTGTACTGATAAACTCTTATGTTCCTTCCCCAGTCCTATTGCTTGAAGGTGAAGGAGATGGATGATGAGGAGTACAGCTGTATTGTAAGCATTTCCTCCTCTTTTATTCTCAATGTATTGTACTCAAGTTGGTGATGCTGTAGAGTAGCGCCGACCACATCAGGGTCATTGATTGAACTGCAGTGGAGCGTTCGAACACAACACAGTACAGTACGGTTAATCACTGCACTGTGAAACATTAACATGTGTTACGAGCCAGCTCAAGGCACGAAACAAGAAGGGGAGGCCACGCAGAATTTAGGATAATGATAATAATAATAATATATTTATTAATGATTTTACAAGTTTATATAGTTATCTAATAATTATAGCAAACGTGTGGTGAAGATCAGTGTTGTGGAGAGAAACAAAAGATGTACTGTAAAGTCAATTAACTGGTAATATAAACAAACGACGACGATAATCCAAAACCAACGACAACGACAATCCCAAATCCAATTCACTATCCAAATCCAACGATAACCAAAATCCAACGACCAATCCAACGCTCTCCCGACTGCCATCTGAGCAGGGCTTTTGTAGCCCAGCCAATCACCTGGATCCAATTACCTGTTGTAACGACAGATAGAGAACAGGCATGCAAATCTCATGGGGCGGGGCCTAGACCCGCCAGGGTCGTAACACATGTCTCGTTCTTATTGCCATCAACTATATGTGTAAAACTAAGTCTCTCTCTCTCTCTCTCTCTCTCACTCACTCACTCACTCTCTGTCTCTCTCCCTCTCCCTCTCCCTCCCTCTCTCTCTCTCTCTCTCTCTCTCTCTCTCCCCCTCTCCCTCTCCCTCTCCCTCTCTCTCTCTCTCTTTCTTCTCTCTTCTCTCTCTCTCTCTCTCTCTCTCTCTCTCTCTCTCTCTCTCTCTCCCCTCCCCTCCCCTCTCCTCTCTCTCTCTCTCTCTCTCTCTCTCTCTCTCTCCCTCTCTCTGTCTCTCTCTCTCTCTCTCACTCACTCTCTC
>NC_045152.1:33062913-33064169 GCF_900700415.2 Clupea harengus | reverse complement strand
GTCCTCAGACTTGACAATTAAAATATATGAGCTGCTTTGGACACATTGGTGTTTGTGTATGTAAATGAGGATTTAGTTGAATCACTTTCATTGAAAAACCTTGTGAAAAATGTGCAAGCTTATCTATCAAACAACCAATAAAGTAACTGACACAATTGCACCACTAAAACGTAAATAAATCATAAATGCCACCTGCTTCCCCTTACCCTGAGTGAGCCTCATTCACAGAACTCAAAGACTCCGAACATACCACACACACACACACACACACACACACACACACACTCACACACACACCACACTCAAACTTCACTTACCCTCAGTGAGTTGTTCACAGAACTCAAAGACTTCGAACACACCACACACACACACACACACACACACACACACACAAACACACAAACACACACCACACTCAAACAGACACACACACACACACACACACAAACACACCACACTCAAACTTCACCTTACCCTCAGTGAGCCTCGTTCACAGAACTCAAAGACTCCAAACACACCACACACACACACACACACACACACACACACACACACACAAACACACCACACTCAAACTTACCCTCAGTGAGCCTCGTTCACAGAACTCAAAGACTCCGAACACACCGCACTCAAACTTCACCGTGCCGTAGAACTTCGTCAGGTTGTAGTAGTCGATCCTCAGGAGCTGAGAGCGAAAAAGGTTCAGGACATTAGAGTCAGTAGATGAAAATAATAGACTGAAATAAAACAAGCCGGGGGCAATGGCAGCTGACCTGGAACATTACACAACATTCTGTGGAAAACTACTAGCTCTTATTAACGGCTAATTATTAATGTGGTGGGTTTAAGAGGTTGTCATAACAACGGTGGGGTTGTGACACTTTTTTTTAATGCCCCATATAGCCTGACCTTTTCTCATCCCCTTGTAAGGAAATAAATCAAAGACAAGGCCACTTATCTGGCTTCAGCCTGACATGCAGGCTGATAAGAGAGTGGAGCGTATATGACGATACTCTGTCTGACACCGTTTTTAAAACAAATAGAACTCACACACATGAGGATTTAATAGCATTGCAAAGACCCATTTCAACACTATTTTGAGACAGACTTTCTCATTAATGTTGAATCTTTCATTTTGGTGGTGTGTTGACAAGGAAACCTTATGAGAAGGAGAGAAAGAACAAAACACAGGAAGTGTTTTGTTGTTGGGTGCTAATGTACTCTACTCTAATGTACTCTAGTTTTTAAAATAAAGG
>NC_045152.1:32970413-33057913 GCF_900700415.2 Clupea harengus | reverse complement strand
ATAAAAAGAAAGACATCAAGAAAAAGAGAGATAAAGCAAGTGGCAAAAAGAGAGATAAAGAGTAAAAACCCGTCGGGCGGACCATAATGTTGTTGTTGGACCAGTCGACGCCACTGTAGTTCCTGTATGTGTGTGTGTGTGTGTGTGTGTGTGTGTGTGTGTGTGTGTGTGTGTGTGTGTGTGTGTGTGTGTGTGTGTGTGTGTGTGTGGGCTGACCATGCTGTTGTTGTTGGACCAGTCGACGCCACTGTAGTTCCTGTATGTGTGTGTGTGTGTGTGTGTGTGTGTGTGTGTGTGTGTGTGTGTGTGTGTGTGTGTGTGTGTGTGTGTGTGTGTGTGTGTGTGTGTGTGTGTGTGTGTGTGGGCTGACCATGCTGTTGTTGTTGGACCAGTCGACCCCACTGTAGTTCCTGTGTGTGTGTGTGTGTGTGTGTGTGTGTGTGTGTGTGTGTGTGTGTGTGTGGGCTGACCATGCTGTTGTTGTTGGACCAGTCGACGCCACTGTAGTTCCGTGTGTTCGGATGTGTGTGTGTGTGTGTGTGTGTGTGTGTGTGTGTGTGTGTGTGTGTGTGTGTGTGTGTGTGTGTGGGCTGACCATGCTGTTGTTGTTGGACCAGTCGACCCCACTGTAGTTCCGTGTGTTGGGATGTGTAAGCACCAGGACGTTCTTCATGTACGGCAGAGCTGTGCTATTGCTGTGATAATGGGGACTAATAATAGAAGAGAAAAACACTGTGTTCTCAATCAACAGGGCTACGAACGGCCACTAACTCACTTGTCTAAACCAGGGGTTTTCAACTGGTTTTGTCCCAGGGACCACCATTCTGACTAGAAAGTAATTTTCGGCCCACTGATGTGCCTGCATGCGCGTGCCTGTTTGTAACCGCCGCCGCCACGCCCCCTCCCCCTGCACAGATATTCTGCCTATAACACTTAAATATGTGTATTTTCACGATATTCAAGAGTAATCTGGAAATGTGTTGAAATATCAAAGCGAATTTATAAAAATAAAAAAATTCAATGGTGAACTGATCAACATGGGCTCATGTCGCGGACCCCCTGCAATGCCGTCGCGGACCACCAGGGGGCCACGGACCCCTGGTTGAAAACCCCTGGTCTAAACTATGCCAAACAGTGACAAGAGAAAAGCACTGACTTGAAGATGTCGATGAGGATGAAGACGATGTCGGGGTGAATGTCAAACGCTACATTTTTAGCAGCAGCGATTTCCTTCGGTGTTCCACAAAGAATAAATACTGGGAGAGTGAAACAGATATGAAACAGATTGTTTCTGTGGGTTGGTGGGAGAGGAGAGACCTGATGTTGTGGATGTTACATGTTCTTAATAATAATAATAATAATAATAATAATAAAACTTTATTTATATAGCACCTTTCATGCAAAAGAATGCAGCTCAAAGTGCTTCTTAGGGAGCAGTGTTCTATCTGAATCAAACCAAACCCAGACATGCAAAAAGGTACTGAAACGTTTCGATATTGTTACGTTTTTTTTCATTGTTATTTATTAATGTTATTAAAGAAACTCTTTAATAACATTAATAAATAACAATATAAAAAAAACGTCATTGTAAATTCTCATAATAGAACTGGATAACACTGAAACAAAAAGGAGAATCTCTCACTGTTACTGTGCCTGCTGGCGTCGTTCCCCAGTTTGTCCTGAAGCTCAGTCAAGCTGCGCAGGATCTCTCTCTTGATCTGCTTGGCGAACTGGTGTGTGGCAGCCTCCATGGCATTGATGTACCTGGGCGGAGAGGAAGTAGAGAATTCTTAAGCTCTTAAGGAGTCCTCTGCAATCAGTGTTTAGAAGGGATGTGTGTGTGTGTGTGTGTGTGTGTGTGTGTGTGTGTGTGTGTGTGTGTGTGTGTGTGTGATGTGTGTGTTTGTGTGTGTTTGTGTGTGTGTGTGTGTGTGAGGGTGTGTGTGTGTGTGTGTGTGTGTGTGTGTGTGTGTGTGTGTGTGTGTGTGTGTGTGTGTGTGTGTGTGTGTCTATGTGTGTGTTTGTGTGTTTGTGTGTGTGTGTGTGTGTGTGTCTATTTCTATCATCCTCCTCCTCACCAGAAGCACTCCTCTGAGTTGTCTTCTCTCTTGAACACGTAGGCCGTCTCCCACTCGTGTCTCTTGATGTGGTTGCCCGTGACGTTCCAGAAGTGCTGGAAGAAGCTGGAGACCTTGTGAGCCGGCGGCAGCAGCCGCGTCAGGTTGGGCTTGTCGTCGCATGACAGTCCGAAGCTGCCCGCCGAGATGATGGGGATGCTCAGGGTGAACCCGACGTTCTGACTGGCACACAGAGAACACAGAGGGCATATAACCTCCATAGCTAAGTCCCTGATCAGTGGCACACACACGGAGAGGCACACACAGGGCATATAACCTCCATAGCTACTGATCCCTGATCAGTGTAAGACGTCGTTCTGACTGGCACACACACAGAGAGGCACACAGAGGGCAGGGTCTCACACTGATCAGGGACTTAGCTATGGAGGTTATACAGACTGCTTGACCCAATGCTTATATGACCCTCACTGCAAAAAATACCCCCCCCCCCCAAAAAAAAAGAAAACTAGACCCCTTGAGAAATCTAGCATAGTATGTTGCATGTGGTGATACAGAATTCATGAGCCATTTCTGAGTGCAACAGCCCGGCATGACATGGTGAAAAACAGACAGAAATGTCCAATATGGAAAGAAAGGGGAAAATATAAAAAAAATGGCAAATATTGAATTGATTAAATTGTCTGTCAGTGCATATATCCCGCCTAATGGCTGGTGGTCATGATTCATCATAAGTAAGTATCTCTGAGTCCCCCTCCCCCGGCTCTGTATCTACACGCTCAAATATTTGCTTTGGGTTGACATTTACCACCTACCTAAACTTACATAAATGTTAACAAAGCCAAACTTTACAGCATGGTATGAATAATCCTCGGAATTCCCCAAATACCAAAAGTGCACACCATTCATTGTATGTGAACTACTGACTGTTTTTCTAAATTTAGCAATTTGAACTATGGCGTAATCTCTCTACATGCCGGTTTTCCAGTTTCACAACAATATTTTATTACTAACAAGATTTGTATCGATGCATTATGTATAGTGTTTCATCATTTTCTCAACAGTACGGTGATGTTTTGCAACAAAAGTATTTCCCTATTATGCAATGAATTTGTATTATCTGTAGTGTGTGATGCCTTAAATCTATGACTCAGGGCCAAGACAACAATGACAAACACACAGACAGACAGGAGAGATAGCGAGAGGCTGATTTGGAGGTCAGCATGTCAGCATGTAGATATCAGACACAAGCAAGACCAGACTGGGAAAAAAAGACAACAAAAGCCATGGCTTTAGAATCCATATTTAGATAAATCCTTATGACAGGTTTTTATAGCATATTTGTGGATGTTTAGACAGTAATAATTTAACGTCATTATGGTGCATTATTGGCTGAAGCCTTGAGTTGTTACATTTACATTTAGTCATTTAGCAGACGCTTTTGTCCAAAGCGACGTACAAGGGAGAGAATATTCAAGCTACGAGCAATAGAACCTGGTGTAACAATAAATAAATACTACTTTAAATAGGAAATATAACAAAATGAAATAAAAAAAGAAAGAAAGAAGTGCAGAAATGTAACTGCTGTAATTGCAAGTTACGCACGACTAGTCGAAAAAGTGCCAGTTAGGACGGGAAGTGCTCTCTGAAGAGTTGGGTCTTCAAAAGCTTCTTAAAGGTAGAGAGGGACGCCCCTGCTCTGGTAGTGTGTGTGTGTGTGTGTGTGTGTGTGTGTAGTGTGTGTAGTGTGTGTGTGTGTGTGTGCAGTGTGTGTAGTGTGTGTGTGTGTGTGTGTGTGTGTAGTGGCAGCGCAGATGGAATACTCACTCCACCAGCTGAAAAGTGGCGTAGGTACAGGACGGGCCGAGCATGGCACAGCCAACCGTCTTATTGTCCTGGTTTAAACAAGTCAGAGGAGAAAACTGAACACAGATGTATATATACGTAGCCCTATATGAATAATAATAATAATAATAATAATAATAATAAAACTTTATCTATATAGCACCTTTCATGCAAAAGAATGCAGCTCAAAGTGCTTTACAGCAAATACATAATATGCACAAAGAAATTACATGAATTACAATTATATGAATGGTGTTTGAGTATGACTTTCACCCCACTAGACACCATTTCTATACATTTTTACATTCTGAAAGCCGCAGTCCACACAGGGGGGGTCAATCACCATAATCTTCCCCTTCCCCTTTTTTCACTCAGGGACCATAAAGGCTGGGTAAAAACATAGATAGTTTTGTGAAAGAGTTTCTCACATGTAGTGACTTCAGTATCTCCACTCCCTCACAGCTACTGCTCGGGCAGCCTCTCTTCCGGTACAACGTGGTGTTGAACCCGCAGAAGTTTGGGCGTATCGTGTAGGTTAGACCTAAGCCAAAGAAAGTTGCAGAAACAGAAGGGAAAGAGCTACAGCAGGGAATTGTTCCTTCAAAGGAATCATCATCATGATTGATCACACACAGTTATCAGTATTACTCGTAATTATTTTAGAGTTTTTTTTTTTATTGAAAACAGTACATTTACAACAACATGAACACAGCAAAGTAATGATTATTTTTATGATATTTTTGGTCATTGCAATTGCAGTAAGTCAAAGTCAGGTAACACTAAACACTGTTAAAAAAAACGCTTTTTAAAGGGTACAAATGATCATTTTTGTGTACATTTGAAAGATGAATAGAGAACATTGTGTTTTGATTAGTACTGATAACGAGAGTGATAGCCTACCTGCGGCTTCGTTGCGCAACTTGTCCTTATTAATGGCGGAATAGACGGCCTCTCTCACGTATTTCAAGCTCCACATCGACACATCGTCTTCCAAAAGCACCACGTTCAGATTAAACAGTCTGCCGCGGCAACTCTCCAAAAAGCCCCCCTCCACCACCACCACATTCAGGAACCAGAGACCCAGCACGCATCTCAAGTGTAGCATGATGGTGTAGGATCTTAATCACGCTCCTCAGTGAAAATAATTAAGTCCGCGCTTAATTAAAATGTGTGTAATATAATATAATAATAATACAATATATCATTATCACTCCCTTTTACGTTGAAGACCATGTAAAACTGAAAAGACTCTGATCATAGCGGTTTTTTTTCTAGAAATGGTTCCGAGGTAGACAACCTCCGAGGAGTCAGGTTCGTCCGAGTTTTCCACAAGGTACGCTTCCTTAGACAGCGGCGGTTCACATGAATCTACACCTGTGCATCAGTGCGCTCCACCTGTCTATGCGTTAATGAACAACCTGCGATGACAACAGAGGGACAGTCACAGCACCCACACAGTGCCGGGATCTTAAGCTGGGGTTTCTGAGAAGCATTTCGCCTCTGTTGCAACAAACAGATTCTGTTTCTCAACAAAGAGTTCCTTAATTATATGATTAATATCACAAATCAGTTCTCATTTTTGGATTGCCTGATATCCTCATTAGTAGCTACCTTTTATGTATTTTTCCGATCCTTTCAAACATAAATGATTCAAATGTAAGCTCATATTGTGCTGTATTCATTAGGTCATCAAAACAAAGGAAATAAAATCTGGTGGCAAAATGGCACACAGCTTACATGCATGGCACCTTTAATAAACATTAAATGCCACACAAGCCCAATGAAGAGGCTGGAGGTAAGAGGAGTTCAAAGGTCATGAGGAGGTAGGTAAACAGATGCCCTCTGTATACCTTACAAAGAAGACAGATTGCTCATCTACAATAACACAGTCAGACCCTCAAACACCATTCCAAAGCCATCATTGACAGCATCTAGAATACTCTATCCAGCATAGACACACACACACTCACACACACACACACACACACACACACACATACACACTCACACACACACACACACACACACACACACACACACACACACACACACACATATATATTGTTTAGATATTTTTATATATATATATATGTGTGTGTGTGTGTGTGTGTGTGTGTGTGTGTGTGTGTGTGTGTGTGAGTGTCAGTGTGTATGTGTGTGTGTGTGTGTGTGTGTGTGTGTGTGTTTTAGGAGAACTTAGATTTCAGGGGTAGTTTTTCTGAGAACCCTTTTGTTATTCACAGGTACAGTGGAGGCAATAAAACCTTAAATAAACATGTTGGAACATTAAGTGTACGGAAGCAGCGGAAGGCGATACCCTCTTTAAACACCTCAGTCGTTTTGGAGATAGTGTGTGTGTGTGTGTGTGTGTGTGTGTGTGTGTGTGTCTGCAGTACCCTCTTTAAACACCTCAGTCGTGTTGGAGATAGCACCAATAACAGCAGCCCGACATGGCATGGTGTGTCAGCACGGCATTTTTATGACTCTTTAAAGTGGCATTATGGGCCTCGTCAAGTTCCATGACGTAAACACATACATGTATAATATGATAGTTCAGATTGTTGCCATTCCGCTTTTGTTTTGTTCTGTTTAAGTTTTGCAATTATTTTTTTCCCTTTTTCGCTTTTTAACTTAATGGTCTACTTCAGAAATGTTACCTGATTTTTTTGATACCCTGCTGTGTTTTAGGTACACAGATTAATGTATGTGTTTTCTTTGTTATATCCCTCCAGGTGATTACAGGTGAAATGTGTGCCTCCGGTGGTTTTCAAAGTCAAAGTCAAAGTGTTTATTATCGCATACACCAAATTTCTTCAGCGCAGCGAAATTCTTATGACTTGGCAGCCAACATCTACGCAGTAGACGGCATACAACAGGTAACACAAATAACATATACCAAAATAACATATACCAGAAATAACATATAACATATAACAAGTAACAACAGTTTAAAATACAAGAAGGGCAGTTTCCAGGGTGGGGAATATTAAATTAAATAAGATAAAAAATGTGGGTTTATATATATATGTAGCAAGTGTATTTGTATGGGTGTGAAGTACAAGGTGATGGCAACTTTTCAGTGTTTGGGGTTAATGAGTCATTAGTCTGTCTTGCTGTGTCTCTCTCCTTATTAGAGGAGACCTTTCAAAGTCCTCTTGTAATAGCCATAAAATATTATCAAACTTAAGGCTGATAAGATATAAATGAATTATGAAGTTGTTTATTCGAGAGAACCTACCAAGGCCTTGTCCATACACATGAATAAATAAAAAAAAGATTTGTCATATCAATTTACCATGGCAGATTTGACACAATACACTTCAACATGTTGCCAAAACGCTGACCGACTTTGTAACTTCCTCAGTTGTTATATTGGTCTACACAGGTATCTACAGGAAATCACTCCCGTAAGAGGAAACAACTGAGGAGCAGTACAGGGAACTAATCAGGGGTGGAAGGTGACAAATCACAACTACTAGAACTGTAAATGAGTAACTCAGTCAAGTATTCTTCTTTCTTCTGTATGGGCTTTTACTTTTAATAAACTCAGTCGTGTTTTGTTTCATTTTTCGATTGTTAATGTTCGTTCAAGCATGCTGTAAACCAAAGCACATATTCTTAATTATAAAACAATTGGGTTCTATTTAATTATTTAGCTGTTTCTGATTGGACGAGAGACGTTCCATGAGTTGGAATATCCCAGGACATCCCAACTCGGACTTTTCACAGCTAATAGTTAATCACTCCGCGATGAAACATTCTATAGTACGTTGATACAATTAAGCGATAACCGTTAATTCAAAGTTCTTATAATTCCAAAAGACGTTGACAATGGAACTATTTTTTTGTTGCGGAGAAACAATGGCGAAATAAACGGAGGCGAAATAAACCTCCGGCCTCGTGGCTACGGCCGAACACCACCCGTGGGAATATCCCTTACCTACCCCACTCGCACTCGTACTATATTGCTTAAGTAGGCCATTATAGACAACAATGGCGGAATTAGAATGTCAAAGCCATACTCTCCACGTATTCTCCATCATCCATCCCTCAATGTGCGTTGCAGAGAAAACATACCCGCCCAGTCAAAGTCAGTAACCAATAAACAGTTTACAACCATTTTATGAGCAGTCAATAACCAATTAATCACATGTTTGATCACAAACATTTGGATAAGCTTAACCTATCAAATAATAAACAATGAACAAGTTCACTGAAAAGATAATACGTTTACTAAATAATTTAGCTCTGTCGCTATACGGTGGTAGATTATCTGCTTTCAACACTTCATTTTATTGTGCACTTTTACAAGTTTGGGAGTGTCAAAGACATTTGATACAGTGCAATGTGCATCATTTTGGAATGTGTGTCAGTAGTGTGTCAGAACAGACAATATATACTACAATACAATTTATACTGTATATAGCCATTCCGCCTTGTACATATTTTTTAAACTTCTTAGACCGTTGCACTGTTGCACTGTTGCACTGTTTGTCTTGTATTGTGTTGTAATGTATATTTTGTGTAAGCACATTGAGAGCCACTCTGCCAAGTCAAATTCCTTGTTTGTGCAAACTCACGTGGCCAATAAAACCTGATTCTGATTTTGATCTAGATCGCTAAGAAGCTAATAGCTAATGACCTGTCATTCCTAGAAAAGAATGGAACACAGACACAGAGCACGTTTCAATACGGTACTTTTGACTTTTACTTCAATAATGTCCCTCCCAGCACACAGACATACACACACTCTCACACTCATACACACACACACACACACACACACACACACTACACTCATACACACACACTCACACTCATATACACACACACACACTCATACACTCATACACACACACACACACACACACACACACACACACACACACACACACACACACACTCACACTCATATACACACTCATACACTCATACACACACACACACACACACACACACACACACACACACACACACACACACACTCACACTCATATACACACTCATACACTCATACACACACACACACACACACACACACACACACACACACACACACACACACACACACACACACACACACTCACACTCATATACACACACACACACTCATACACTCATACACACACACACACACACACACACACACACACACACACACACACACTCACACTCATATACACACTCATACACTCATACACACACACACACACACACACACACACACACACACACACACACACACACACACACACTCACACTCATATACACACTCATACACTCATACACACACACACACACACACACACACACTCACACTCATATACACACTCATACACTCATACACACACACACACACACACACACACACACACACACACACACAGACATACATGTGAGGGCAATCACACAATCTGTTTACAGCATTTAGGCCTCTTATAACCACTGAAAGTGAATGAATGTGGAGGTACACATACTACACACCAAATGTTATACCGAGGGAAATAGACAAATCAGTTCAGTGGCTGATTCAGGTTATTTATTGAGTCTGTCTGTTTCAAGCCTCCAGGCTCTGGAATATAATAATACAAATAGTAGTAATAATAATAATAATAATAATAATAATAATAATAATAATAACTAGAAAATGCATTTCCTGAAGGAAATACCAGTGCATGAAATGCAAAAGTTAAGAAAGGAAGGAGAAAATAAAGAAGAGTGAAAGAAGGAAAGAAGAGTGAAGCTAGGAAAGAAGAGTGGAAGAAGGAAAGAAGAAAAGAAAGATGAGTGAAAGAAGGAAAGAAGAAAGGAAAGAAGAGTGGAAAAAGGAAAGAAGAGTGGAAGAAGGAAAGAAGAAAAGAAAGATGAGTGAAAGAAGGAAAGAAGAAAGGAAAGAAGAGTGGAAAAAGGAAAGAAGAGTGGAAGAAGGAAAGAAGAAAGGAAAGAAGAGTGGAAGAAGGAAAGAAGAAAGGAAAGAAGAGTGAAGAAAGGAAAGAAGAGTGGAAGAAGGAAAGAAGGAAGGAAAGAAGAGTGGAAGAAGGGAAGAAGAGTGGAAGAAGGAAAGAAGAGAGTGAAGAGGGAAAATATTGAAAGAAGGAGAGAAAATGGAGTGAAGCAGAGAGATGGAGTGTGAGAGAAAGTAGAGTGAGAGGGATAGAGAGAAAGATAGAGAAAAAAAAAGTAGAGTATGGAAGGTGTCTCTTAATATACAGTTGAATGGAGAGGGACAGCGAGAAGAGGAGCCTTGGAACCTTGGCGCAGGTGTCAGTGAAGCACAGGTGCAAGCCAGTTTAATGACCCTATTATGATGTCATAATTAATATCTTAAAAAGTATAAAGTTTAGAAAAATGAAAAATACATAGCATAAGTGTCCTTTACAAGACCTACGCCAGTGGTCCCCAACCACCGGGCCGCGGCCCGGTACCGGTCCGTGAGGCATTTCCTACCGGGCCGCAAAGAAAGAATACATTATTTATATAATTTCCGTTGTATTAATTATTAGAGTCTGAAAGGTGTTTTATTTTGAAAAACGATCGGATTTTCCCCGACGTAACATTCGCCTGTGCCTCTTGATACGTCAAGACGCTTGTCTCAATCACGTGATACGTTACTCAAAAAATAAACCCGCAAACTAGCGAAAATGAGTAACAAACGTCCTTGGAGAGATTCTTTGCGAAGGGGAAAGGGCCTGAAGAGACGTGTGCACAATCCACAGACTCCACAGCAACGCGAAATCAACTTCAGACTGATCAAACTCATGTCAAAGCGGACCTAACTTCACCAGTGCAGAGGTGGAGGTATACTGTAATGTAGATGTGTCCATTCTATTCCAATATGGCTATATCCACGCGATTGAGTTTAATGCTTATTTAGTTATTCACTTACATTTGCAGTGTTCGTGTAGTGCTTTTTTAGAACATTAGAATCATGAATTTAAATGTGAAACGTAATTGTTAATGATTAAAATATTCTCATATTTTTTATTTTTATAATTATTTAAATCCAAGGATGTCTGTAGAATCGACGTGAACGCAATCGCCAACGGTTTCTCACAAATTAAGCCCTTAAGAACAATCTGGCTGATTCACCACTGCTATTTAGCGTTCTTAAATTCTGGTCCAAGTTAAAAAGGAATCCCAGATGAGATAACTTTCATGAATGCCAGAATTGTCCCTGCAGTTACTTTTATACACGGAGGCGTACGTGCAACTCGCGTTCAAATGATAACTCCATTTTAATTTGTGGATCAGAAATGAAACTGTGTATTTGATTTGTTTGTGTCAGTCCAACCCTTTGTATTTCGCCACAGAGGGAGCTTTCACTAAACAGTCATAGGTCCCCGACGTTTTTTTTTTTCTCCCTCTGTCACATCGCGCGCCCCCCGCCCCCCACTTTGAGAACCACTGCTTTATAGCATAAAGTACAAGTCAGTACAATGGTGAGTTGTATTTTTCATGCACTTTAAACATTCGTTTTTATGCCGGTCGCGTTATTTTATTTTTGCTGTATTTATCTGCCGGTCCGTGAAAATAATGCCTACATTAAACCGGTCCGTGGTGCAAAAAAGGTTGGGGACCCCTGACCAGAGGTGTAAAAAGTACTGAAATGTTGTACTCAAGTAAAAGTACAATTACTTTGATGAAATTTTACTTAAGTACAAGTAAAATTACCCATCTAAAAATCTACTCAAGTAAAAGTAAAAAGTAGTTAATTTAAAATGTACTTTAAGTAAAAGTTACTTAGTTACTTTCAACAACTTGATGGGGGCCGCTCCTATATAGTGCAAAAAAGGACAAGGGGTCATAAATCCAATACAAAAACTAGTTATTTTTTATTAAAGGAGAATCTTTAGAAATATAAGTGCAATGACATTAAACATGTCAAACATTAAACATGTCAACACAACATTTAAGAACTTTTGGGAGGACATGTCAAAACATGACAGCTAAAATAAAAAGTTAAAATACCGCTGCCCCACTTAAACTTTGGTTACTTTACTTGTGTCCACCTTTAGAGCATTAGTCTACAAACTTCTTGTTGAGTTTGAGCAGCAGCTGATTTTCAAGATGAGTAGAGTTCATCCGGGCTAGCTTTGCATTGAACAGCAATCCAGCACAGCTGAAGAGTCGCTCGCACGCGGCCGAGGCAGGTAGGCCAGTATTGAGTTTCAGGGACAGTTTTTTGATATTCTGAAAGGCGTTCAGCAGATCCATATTGACTGAGACACAGGCTAGGTACCCTTCTAACTCCCCTGTACCTTCTGGACTTCATTGAGGAAAATAAATCATCTTCATCTGATGAATGTTGTCCAACTTGCTCCAGCCTCCAACATCCGGTCAAGGTGTTGTCTGACATAGACTAGACCTGTAGAATGACAAACAACATTTCTGACAATTAAGTATTGAGCTGCCATCAAGATTCAAGAGTGCATCATAACACAGAAATAGCTATAAATAGCTACTTGAGATGACAGACCTACAGTATACAGAATTATAGCATTATTTTCTATTTCTACATGCATCACAATTCATAATCCTCAATTCTTGCTAACCGGGACCCCTTAGCATGAACATGAAAGACGTGCACGTTGCAAAGCCACCACTTATCGTTATCAATATCTGACTAAACATCGTGATAAATTGCAGATAACGACATACACATTGACTTGTCCAACTGTCTGAAAACGATGGTGTGCGCATATACATTGTTCTGTTTCAAGGCATGGGAGGCAGCCAAATGATTAGCCTAATATCAGTTTATGTGGTGTATTTCATTGCTGATGACTGATCTGCAGTTTTTAACACAATATGAGAGACTGAACATAATAATTCTATGACCTGAAACGAATGGAAGACAGGAATGGTATTATTAGTCTATTGGATGACCGCTGTCGACGTTAGCATACTCAGGTCGGTTGCAAGTGCTAGCCAAAATTAGGCTACTACCTACTAGTGCCATGAAACGCATATTTTGCTTAATGGAGCAAAGCTAACTAAATGACAAAAACGCTGTCTGAACTACTAATGGAAAGGGACAAATACTGTACTTACCAACACATGCTTGCGCAGATTTGAAGATGAATTTGTATAAGCAGAAAGTTCTGACTGACGGATTAGGCACAGTTTACACAGCATATAGCTGTTGCCTCTTTTACGTTGGAAGGCAAACTGCTTGCTGAGATGTGGCCACGGGTTTTCTTCATCTTCTTTAATTTCAACTGGCGGAAAGTTCGGTGCTTCAGCTTGTTGGTGGTCCGCAGCTTGTTGGTAGTCTGCACTATCATCTTCCTCCATATCTATCTCTCGTGACTCGGCACCGTACTGGTGCCTTGCATCGACTCCATCATCCACTCTATGCAGCATCCAACCACTGCAGTGAGCATTGTGGTGCGCGATTCCTGCCTTGAACTATGTTTTTTTTTTTTACTCAGTAACGGATGTAATTTCCAATGTAGCGAAGTACAATACTTCAGTCAAAATCTACTTAAGTAAAAGTAAAATTACCGATTTAAAAAACTACTTAAAAATTACAAAGTACACAAAAAAACTACTCAATTACAGTAACGTGAGTAAAAGTAATTCGTTACTTTACACCTCTGCCCCTGACCTACGCGACAGAGTTTGAACGAAGTTTCTACGTTAAGCGGTTCGAGCTGAATTAAACGCAGAAGTCGGTAAGAAGAATAAGAAGAAGAAGTATAAGAAGCCTAGGAATAACAATACAGGGCATTTCATGCACTGTAATAAAATGCCCTTTTGCAACATAGGGCGCGCTTGTCAAAACCAGTGTGCTTACCAAAAGCAGTGTAGGACAACTCTCTGGCGCCCCCTTCTGGCTGCAACACCACCCACCAGTTTAAAACACTTCGTGCATCTGTAGTCTGGTCCTCGAGCTGTCCATGACCACGTGCGTGGGCTCAAAAACAAACTCCATACAACGCTTGTTGCATTGTTGCCCTTGAATGTGATGTGTATCTGAATGATACTGTACGTTGGTTTTGATGAAAATGTCTTCTAAATGAATACATGTTTCTAAATGTATAGGTGCATAAAAGCTGTGCATCCCTGGGCATAGACTCAGTTGCACTTTCTTGGGAAAGACTGGAAGTAATTGTTCTACAAAATATTCACCTGTCCAAGATGAGATGGGCTTATTTTTTCTTAACATTGGAATTCGATAGATAGATAGATAGATGGATACTTTATTAATCCCGAAGGAAATGTAGGTCATCCAGTAGCTTATACACTTAACTTAACTCACAAACATACATACACAAATCACAGTAGAATCACAGTAGAAAAACAATACAATACAATACAATTCTACCCGATCATTCATTTATTTGTGTTGCCTATCTACGGTGTCCCTGTTGTTTGTGAATTTCTTGAGCAAGTTGGTTTCATATATTAGCCAGTGAACTGTTGATTTGACCTTAAATTGACTCGAGGTTAAAGCCCACTTGTCCACGTGATCTCCTAAACAGTTTTCGATTGGCTGTTGTTAAACACCCTCCTCTAGCGACGAAGCTGCAAAGACACGCTGTGCTCGCATTGACCGACAGTACGTGAATGAAGTCAGACCAACATTCACAGAACCGGTATTGGATTCTCAATTTCATCCAGACACAGCACACACAAAGCAGGAAGATAGGAAAGTTACTGTTTTATTTCGCCTATTGGTCTGACATAGCCTACATTTTTGACTTTCTTAACTAGTCAACTAGATAGGCTAATCCGCTACTGGAGCTCGAGACATGGAGGAAAACCGTTGCTTTTCCTCAAACAGAAACATCTTGTGTTTATTTGATGTGGATGGAACACTGACACTGCCAAGAGAGGTCAGTCTTATTCATTTGGTTACGTCTTCATTTGAATGATTGAGCCATGTTGTCTACTTTCTATGTGCGTATTTTGTAACAGAGGTTACAGTATGCTGAATATCCTGAGTTTGCTTAATAGCAGTTATAACCTACTAAATGTCGTAGACCTATTAATCTTCGCTAAGGTTGCATGTTCTTTTCTCACGTAATACCATTTAGGCTACTATTTGGATGATGCTCTGCAGAAGGCTACCCAATATAGCCTGCTTGTTACACTTCGACACAGACCAATGCATTGAAAACATTTTATAGCCTAGTCTGACTATTACAGCATACGCCACATGGTAAAACAATGAATGTTTACTTCATTCCCCTACCACTTCAATGTGTAGCCTTATTTATTTATTTATTCGTGTAGCCTATTTATTTATTTATGTATTCATCTGAATTTCTGATTTCGCTGTTTTAAAGCTTTTAATTAGGATTTATGCACACTGCTGACTTGACAGTTTACAAACTGACGTAATCACAGATTGTTGTTTTCCTTTGTGAATGGCTGCAGTGCCACAATAAACATTCTCGAGAACGCGGTGTCCTCAGCGGCTTCGTATGGGCTAGCCTATGCTACGATTAAAGTAGCCTATAGTTGTGTAATGTTCTCAACCTGAGACGTCACAGCATGTCTGAGCGGAGTAAACCTTTTTTACGGCGTCAGTTTGAGATTATTGTCACGCTGAAAGAATGATTGCAATGGTGCGTTCTCTCGGGTTCTTTTCAATTTCACAAAATGTGAGGGTCGTCGGGGGCAGATCCAGGGACAATGTTGGTCTTTGACCGTACATTTATGTGAAGTCGACTATGTAGGAGGCGCTTCATTCAATGCCCCATGACTTTAAAAGTTTGCGCAAGCTGATCCCCCTGTTCTCCAATTCAAACACAGGAAATATAAAATAATGTTTACCCAACCTTCGTTTAATATGTCACTAAAAGTTAAATGAATACCAGAAGGAATGTCCTTTGACTGGACTAAAAGGCTCTCGCACCCTTTGACATCGCTTATCACACTCGCAAAACCGTGCTGGTCGGTCCTCCCGTAACCTGAGATTTCCAAAATAACTTTCAGCATCGTGCGCTCAACCCACGACAACTAGTTACGCAAGTCAGAATATAATTCAATCACAGAGCTGAATGTTCAGTGCAGACCACAAGCACGACCACACACACTGTATCATTCCTATTCTGAGCCAGCACAATGTATCCGACGATAGGAGATATCTGCTGCTGTTGAGTTGAGTGGCGGGAGTGGTGATCTGGTTGAGTGGTGGGAGCAGTTGTCTTGTGACATTATGTTAAGATAAGATCATCATCATCATCATCATCATCATTGTTTATTCAGGGGGAATTGACTGAGCACAGGGCTCTTTTGCAGCAATGCCCTGATTGAGGCTACATAATACAGAAGAACAATGAATAAACAAACCATAACAAAATAAATAAACAAAACACATTAAACAACTCAGAAATTAAGATAAGATCAGATACACTTTTATTAATCCCGTTAGGGAAATTCAGGTGAATAGGAATCAGACATACAACAAAAATAAGAATAGGAATAGGAATCAAAGAAACAACCAAAATAAAAACAGTCCAGCCTCCTCGCGTTCCCCCCTCCCCGACTGTCTCCAGGCCATCCAGTTAGGAGTTGGTCTCTCCGACGCTGAGCTGGAGGCGATCGGTGCCACACCGCCCCACAAAACTCTCCACCAGAGCTCTGCACTCCGCCTCGCTGTCTTCCCCGATGCAGCCGACGATGGAAAACAGTGTCCCCCTTGCACGTTATCCTCATTTATTAGACTATCTGGTTATATTGTGTTATGTGCTGCTGTGGTGAAAGAAATAATCTAGTGTTTGATCACATTTTTCTCTTTATGTTATCCTCATCCAGAAGGTCGACCCGCAGCTGGATGCCTTTTTTCAGTCCCTGCGGAAGAAAGTGAAGATCGGTGTGGTGGGAGGCTCAGACTACTGCAAGATTGCAGAACAGCTGGGAGAAGGAGATGATGGTGAGTATTCCCTGTCCTTAGTCCCACTTCCTATCAATCCCACTTTATTACTTTTCTTGACTCCCTGATGAATAATCGATCAAAAGATTTCCAGTCCCTGGTGATGGAACTGGAAATATTGCTATTCTGTTGTTGTAAGACATTAACTCCTTATGTTGTATCTGCAACTCATTTTGGATGTGTACTCTCTTACTCTGTCTGTTTCACTGAGACCTGAACAAGTGGCTTGTGAACCCTCCCCCCCCCCCAGATAGGCTCCTTCCTCCCTGATGAATAATTGATCAAAAGATTTCCGGTCCTTGGTGAAAATCAGAAAAGATGGAGCATTTGACACAGTGATGAGATGAAGCTAAATTGTTTACAACCTCCTGCTATGTAGATAGATAGATGGATACTTTATTATTATGTATGTAACTCAGAGTTGCAACACACTATGACCGTTTACGTCTGTTGGCCCCACGGCATGTTGACCGAGGAGTGTAAAAGATAAAAAGCACGTTGACATATTGCATGTTGATAGCGCAGCTCACCGACCTGAGACATTTCCAAACGTGAAGAGTAGGGTACCTGACCTGGTGACCTTGAAAGCGAGTTGAACATGTCTGGCCAAGTCAACAAAGAGTTGTGGAATGTTGGAGAACTGGCAGCATGCGACTAACCGCTTCGACCAGACACAGATGTTCGCTCACATTTGCATCATCAAACCTCATCAAACAAGAGAGAGAGAGTCTTTACAGCAATTCTGGGGACAGGCTGGCCTGTTACACTGGGGCTAATCTGCAATGCTGTAATCCCACAATGTCCAAGAATGGCTGCCTTGAAGGGGGGGAAGGAGGCTATTTGTGTGTGTCTTGTCAAGGGCTCAAAGTCTCTGGTCATATAAAGATCTCAAGATTCATGCTATGACCCTTTCAATTCAATTTTCAATTTCAGTTTCAGTTATTGGCATGACTGCATACAATACAACGTTGCCAAAGCATGTTTACATAAAATGTACAAGCACAATAAACATAAATAAATAAAAACAAACAATAAGTTATAGGTGGTAACAATGTGGTATAGAAACATATAACAGGTTCATTGTTAATTATTAAACATTAAATATTAGTTATCTGGGACAGGGGGTTCATGTTATTGTGGAGCTTTTACGGATTTTTCTCTTGCAGTAATCCGTAAATTTGACTACGTGTTTGCGGAGAACGGAACAGTGCAATACAAAGATGGCAAACTCCTCTCCAAACAGGTAATTCAGACTGCAGCCAGTAAGTGAAGTGATATGTTGTTTGTTTGTTTGTTTGTTTGTTTGCAGTCAAACAGTCTCTGTAGCTGGGGTACGTTCCTCGTAGGATTGAAGCTAAGTTAATCAATTGGCCTTTTAGCCCGTTAAGATTAGCGAGCTGATTGAGAACAGCAAATATCGGTTCGTTAACGGCTGATCCGCATCCAAATCATGTGGTTAATTTCAACCAGGCTAAACTTACCGAGGCATTTGCGCGTGCACGTCCTACTTCAAAAGGCAGGAAAGGTCGATCACCAAAACCATGATTTTCTAGCGGTATAATGGTTCTAAACTCAAAGAAAAGGGCTCTTTTTTTCTCCGCTGGCCAGCAGGAGATGAACATGAACGCTTATGAAGAATACAAGACCATAATCATGGCAAAATTCAACACCACCACCGCTGTGAGAGCAAGGTGTGTTGGGATGTTTATAGGGTGATCTCTATGTATGAATACCTGACGGCAAGTGTCAACTAGTACAGAGGTTCTCTCTACCGGTTCGAAACTACAAAGTTGCTAGTTCAAATACCCTCACCTCCTTCCTCGATATAATTCTACATTTTCTTGTAAGTCGCTTTGAATAAAAGCGTCTGTTAAATGACTAAATGTATAAATAACAAATGCAATAAATTGAAGCAGTGCAAATAAATTGTCTGTATTTCTCTCTATTCTTATCATGAGTCCACCTTAATCATTTTCTACAATAATGATATGCTATGGTGTACTAATAACGCTCATATAATTATGAGTGCTTTGTTCTCCGCATCACCGACACTACAAAAATGTACCACTCGCAAAAAAGCGCAAGACAGTCAATGTTCGACTGTGGTGTTTGCAATAAATGACTCGAGAAGGTCTTGTAAATTAATGATTCCTTGTCGGCTGAATCGGTAGCGCTCATACAAGAATAATTGATCTTGGCGATTGCAAAGAACTCTCTCCCTCCGCTAATCTTATTAACTATCTAATATCAGTCCTTGGTCAATGGGATCCCTCCTTTTTCCGGGAGTGTGGCAAGCTTATCCAGCTACACTTAAGTTAGCCTGCCCTGGAGCAGGTTAGTGCTAATCGATATGTAACTATGGTGATTTATCAAAAGTTGCTTCCACGAACCAAAAAGAGGGGCGTTTTTTATCTTAGCCTGAAAATTAGCTCGCTAAACCGCTTAGCGAGCTACGACGAATACCCCCCTGGTCTTCATCTCTGCCTGCCACGAGGTTATTGACACTCTACGAAGCTATAATAATAATAATAATAATAATTTATTTTATTTGTAATGCACTCTTCATTCAAAAGAATCTCAGAGTGCCAACATATTAAAAACTAACTATAATAATACAATAAAATAAAAATGAATCAACATAAGCATAATAGAAAACTTTTTAACATTTTAACAAACGATTTAACACAAGGCCAGAAATGCCTTGCTATCTCACGTGCTCCTCTACGGAGCTACACACAGCAGTCATTCAGGCTATGAATAATGGTTGTCAAGGCTGTTTTTGAGGACATTTTTTTACATAATGGGCTAATTTAATAGAGCAAGGAGCCTCATGAATAGGGATGGGTATCGTTTGGTTTTTATCCGATACCGGTACATAACCGATACTTTTAAAACGATACCGGTGCCTAAACGGTGCCGGAACCGATACTTTTATAAAAAAATTTAAAAAAAATTACGATTGACGACATTTAAGAAAGGCTTTATTGCCAAATATATGAACTGTTTAAAGTAGATTATATATATAAATAAATACAAAACACCTTTTAACTTAAAACTTAAATAATATATGAACTGTTAACAAAAGTTTAGACTATACTTAAATAAATACAAAACACACACACACACTCTGTACACACACTACAGCTTCAATTTTTTTTCTTCAAATTGAACAATATATTAACTGTTTAAAGTATATTATAAATATAAATACATACAAAACACTTGGCTTCAAACTTTTTAACTTCAAACTATGAACATTATATTAACTGTAAACAACAGTTTATAGTATACTTAAATAAATATAAATAAATACAAAAAACAGCTTCAAACTTCTTTTGCAAAAATATGAGCATATTTGCCTTTGGAGTCAAAAATGTATTATTTTGTTTGCATTTATTTCATGAAATTTCACCATTTTATGATTTGTTTATACCTATCTTTTCTAGCTTGTTTATAGTTAATCTTGTTACTTGAACACACTGAGTACGAGAAAATGTGTACTGCCCCTTTAAGAGACTACCGTAGGTTAAGTATAGCTGTCATCTCCGTTTATTTTTCAGTCTTCGGTTGCTGAACTGCCGTTGACTCTTTGCCTTCTATCCACTCTTTTCACGCAATTGTTTTGTTGCATTTACTGCACGTCGCGATGTTTGAATATTTTGGTGCGAAATACAGCCACACTTTTGACCGTTTACCTTTCGGTATTTTCTCTGTTAAAAGGTTGATGGCTAGTTCTGTTTGTGCTTGCTCTGTGAAATGCTGCATGCTCTTCACTGTCATAAGACTGTTGCTATGAAAACACCAATGAGCGTGAGCGACACAGGACAAAGTTTACATTGGGAGCTGGGGCAGTTTTACATGTGCCCCGCGGAATCTGCCTAGCAACCGTTTTCAATTGGCTCAGGCACCGAAATGAAGCACCGAAATCTGCGTTGCATTTCGGTCCGGGTAGGTACCGGTTGTATTGGAACCGGTTCCATATTGGTACCGGTTCTCGGTACCCAACCCTACTCATGAACAGACTTCAGCACCCATCAGCAAACGCACAGTGAGAATAGGCGGGGGATACCTATTGGGGAAACCAAGTTACTAAAGGTCATACGCGGCAGACTTTGCGTGTTGCCCATCAATGAAAGATCTTTTCACATTTATGACCGCAACCCCACCTTTAGTGGACACTCCCTCACATCACCACAGGATCAGAACAGGATCCACTATGCATCTCTAAACAAGTCCAGCTAGGTCCTCCCTGGCCAAACGAACAATGAACTGGGCCACAGTTGATGGTTCTTCCCCAGTTTATAGTACTGTAATAGTGCTGGTAAATGATTTCTGCTGATGTCAGCTTCAAACATCTAGTTGATCTTGTTTCTTAATCTTGTCTAGGCCATCCAGCTTCAAACATCTAGTTGATCTTGTTTCTTAATCTCGTCTAGGCCATTCAGAACCAACTGGGGGAGGAGCTTCTGCAGGAGCTCATCAACTTCTGTCTGAGCTACATGGGATTGATCAAACTGCCCAAGAAGAGGTAGGATTTATTTCTCTTTTCCGTGTAGCAAGAGTTGTATACCTATATCATATATCTATATCACATCTGCACTAACCACCACTATTGCTGCTTACTGTTCATATTACTTATGTCTTATACCATACTGTATATATTCTATTTATCTATTTTTATATTACCACTTTGCACATACTCTGCACTCTTCTGATTTTGCACTTCTGGTTAGATGCTAACTGCATTTCGTTGCCTCAGTACTTGTACTCTGTGCAATGACAATAAAGTTGAATCTAATCTAATCTAATCTAATCTAAGAGTTGTACAGCAATTGTAATATTGTGAGAAAAAAACATGAAAGATTTGTGCCTGATGTGAACTTTCTCATGAGGCAAATGAACCAACTTCAGTGCAAAGAAATCTTAAATCTACACACAAAACGTTTTGGAGTGTTTTGTTGATGTATTAAAAAAAACACTGAAATATCCCATTCATTTAAGTAATCAGACCCTTTGTTATGATACTTGCGATTGAGCTCAGGTGCATCCAGTGTGTCGTGTGTGCCATTAAAAACCTGACAAAGGTCTTAATTATATTATATAATTATATTATATTATATTATTATATCCTACTTCTATCAGTGGTCCTTGAATGTGGGGAAAACTTGAAAGGCTCTGAACTTGCACTATGCACTGTGCCTTGTCAATGAATGTGACCCTGTTGACCCCGACACTCCTTGTCCTTCTCCTCCCCCCCCCCCCATCCCAGGGGCACTTTTATCGAATTCCGCAACGGAATGCTGAACATTTCTCCCATTGGGCGGAGCTGCACTCCGGAAGAGCGTCTTGAGTTCTCTGAAATTGACAAGGTAACTGTACACCAACTTTTCAGTGGAGGTTTTTCCCCAGATGCTGAATGCTAGGGTACAGAACATTATTGAAATGAACTGTGGGACATGAATGGGAGCATATAGAGGGGCTTTATAAACACTGTGCTACTTTCCAGATACTCAACACGTAACTCTTTAAAGCATTGCTAGAGGAACACAGTGAAGTGTTGGGAATGGAAGGGGTGTTGGGATGCCATGTGGTCGTTTGACCCCTCTGTCAGCAGCTGTTCATTTCTTCTTCCCTTTGCACAGAGGGAGAAAATCCGGGAGAAGTTTGTGCACGCCCTTCAGGAGGAGTTCGCTGGGAAAGGATTGCGCTTCACCAGAGGTGAGCAAAAAGTTAAAAGTTCAAAGTTCAAAGTTCAAAGTACTTTATTTGTCATTGTCACAAAAACAACGAGACAGTAGAGGCAGCAACAGACAGCTAAAAATGTAGGTTGCTGTGGACATTAACTGCCACAGCTAAATAATAATAAATAACAATCAATGAATAGATAAATAAATATCCCTGAGTAAATTAAAAAAGAAATATATACATTGAGGTGCATCAATAGTTGCAGGGTGGAGTGTTAAGAGTGCAGTCTATGAGGGCGGGCCGGGCCGGGGGGGAGGTGGGGTGGTTTTGGGTGAGCTGTTGAGAAGCCTTATTGCACGAGGGTAAAAGCTCTTTGCCAAAACCGAGCAAACCGCCCAGGTGGCATTATGTGGCCTAATGAAAGATCTCATATTCAGTGTCTGTACTTGCATATTTATGAATATGATAATTAATGAACCTTTCTAAAAAGATTAAAAAATGAACCTTTCCCCCTGTCAGTCACGACTTTCTCCACCTGTCGGCCAGTCCAGTCCCCCAACTGTGGGAACATTTAGGCTTGTTTGTCCTCCTTTATGAGAGAGTCTCACTCACAGGACTGTTTCGGTGGTTGCACTGGTAAAGCCATCATCCGGCGTCCCCCTCTTTATCCTCTCTCGCAGACAGGGATGTTGTTCTCCAGCGCGTGAGAGCTTGGGGGTGTTTGCTCTTTGTGGTGGAATGAGCTGTTTTGCTCAGTTAATGATCTGTGAGAATGTGGACAGCCACACAAACAGCTTGGGGTGTTGTTGATTTTTTTCCCAGCAGGGGAGCGACGTATCAGAATCAGAATCAGAATGGGATTTATTGCCAAGTAGGTTTACACCTACTTGGAATTTTTTCTGATGTGAAGGTGCATACAGTAAACATAAAAACATAGAAACACAATAAGTACTACACATAACATAAAAATATAAAACACAAATAAGTACTAAACATAAGAAAAGTACTACACATAAGAACCAAAAAACACAATATATACGATACAAATATATAGACAATGAATATAAAAAAAGTAAAGTGGAAAGTAGAGTGCAAAATGTAAAAACAGCAGTGCAATGTGATTGAGCAATGTGCAATGTAATGTGTGTTAATGTAACACCCTGTCAACAGGGTGTGGGGGTGGGATAAGAGTCCAGGTCAGGTGGGGGTCCCGGGCCTTGTTATCTGGCCATGATGACACAATTAGCTGCAAGTCGTGAACAGTAGGTCAGGATATGTTTGTCCACGATAAGAAACGACGTAGAGAGCCATGTCTTCTATGACTGCTGTCCTTCTTGACTGACATGACTGTCGCAGAGAAGACACTTTTTCAAATATTGATGTCGTTTCTGCTTTTGTTTTGCATATCTAGTGTTGTGGTTTAAATTGCAGCACTTTGTGGTTTGTTGTTAGTAGCCCCCTCTCAAACTAACCAGTGTGGTGCATGATAAACATGCGAATACATGCACCAGAAGTTTTCCTCTCAAAATAAAGAAATATTTCTGTTTATATGTAGTATAAGTAGCACATGTTGGCAAGCCAATACTCTTCAGTAGCAGAACTGTAGTATCCCCATGCAGTGTTAGATAGATAGATAGATAGATAGATAGATGGATACTTTATTAATCCAGAGGGAAATTTAGGTCATCCAGTAGCTTATACACATACACAAATACACATATACACTTATACACCTCACCGACATACATACATAAATCACATATACATACACATAGGGAGAACATATTCACACAGAGTGTTTCCAGATGCAGGAAAGGGTCTGACCCTATTGTACAGAGTGCAATGATTTTGACAGTGTCGGTGCTAGGAGGCAAGTGAAAAGTGAAAAGTGATCTTGTGCTGCTGGTGTTTACAACCCCAACAACTCAGTGTTTACAACCCCAACAACTCAGTGTTTACAGCCCCAATAACTCTATCATGAGACGTGCTGTATTGTCATTATCAATCCCAGTCAAGGGTCACAGGGTTTGTCTTTGCCATTACCCCATGCCGGGGCTGCATGTGAAGTGCACGTATTGGCCTTTTATTTTGCCTTTTCTCAGGCTTTATGACCGGGGGTGGGGATGGGGATGGAACACATGCGCAAGAGAGGGCGTGGCTAGGGAGGTGTGTGTGTGTGTGTGTGTGCCAATGGAACTCTACGATTGGCTGTCAAACTGCCAGTCGCTGCCTTTGTTGGAGAGATGATGCGCTGTGCACTTTGGGCTTTTTTCACAATGTAGTTCGGTCAATACTGGGTCGATACTGAGAAGGTAGGACAGGGCATGTAACCCATCCGGAGGGAGGCTCAGTTTGTGCACACTGTGCGCTGTGCCAACACTGTCTTTGCAAGGCTCTTTTACAGTCCGTGCTGCACGACTGACGGCTTTTTCTTTTATTATAAGTTTAGTTTAGGGGTTTCCTTTTGGGTTTATTTATTTATTTATTTTTTCACCTTTCTTGTTTGTATATTGTTGTTTGTATATTGTTGTGCATTGTCGAGAAGCATGCAAGCTGACCACTGACAGCGTAACCACGGTGACCCCTGCTGATGCATGCTTATGGCTTTAGAATTGAACTTAGCTGTAAGCCCAACCCCACCAGAGGACAAGCTCACACTCACTCAAACTGGGCAGACTCAGTGACCATTGGGAATGTTTTCAGGATTGCCTTGGAGACCACCAACATTCTCATTCCAGTAAGACATGAATGCGTGTCCCGACACAATGTCAATGTACGTGTTTTTACTTCATATCATGGACTGTGGGGCGACAGTGGTACAGGGGGTAGAGAAGTCGTTTAGTAATCAGAAGGTTGCTAGTTCGATTCCCTGTCGAAGCGTCCTTGAGCAAGACACTGAACCCCTAATTGCTCCTGATGTGCAGTGTGCCATCAGTGTAAATGTAAAAATGTGTATACATTGTAAGTCACACATGTGTAAGTCGCTTTGGATAAAAGCGTCTGCTAAATGTAAATGTAAATGCATCCATGATGGACCCTATCGAAGCCCTGTGTTGTCAGACTAATCACCTCACAGCTCGGCACAAATGCTTTGTTTTGCCAAGCACTGAGTGAAGTGATCATGAGTGCAGTCTTTGTCTCACGGGAGAACAAAAGGGGGTTGTTTTTCAGCTGTGTGACTCTCCAAAACAGCTACAACAGACTGTGCTTGAGCTGTTGGTGCTCAAAAGCACGCTGTGAATCTGATCACCTGGTTTTGTAGTGGACTTGGTTTGGTTTGGTATGGGACTGAATTCACTTTTTCCCAGTCTCAAATAATCTTAGCAGTCAATCCTTCTGTTCTGGTGGAATTAGACCTTCATACATTGATTCCAAGAGCACTGGGTTTTTTTTGTCAGTGTGAGACACTTTATTTGTAAGTCTGTGTAGAATGGTTACCAGATTTGATCAGACCTTAAAAGATACTACCTCTTGAAGAACCTCCCGTGTCAGCAAAGATTACAAGGCGTAAGTGACCTTACATTTTCCCCCAAGTTTGTGCACACCATGATCTGAAAACAAGATTTTTGACTGAGAATGTCCGGGGAAACAAGCGCACAGCAGCGACAATGGAGAGTAAAAAAACCTGTGCACAACAATATACAAACAAGAAAGGTGAAAAAATAAATAAATAAATAAACCCAAAAGGAAACCCCTAAACTAAACTTATAATAAAAGAAAAAGCCGTCAGTCGTGCAGCACGGACTGTAAAAGAGCCTTTGCAAAGACAGTGTTGGCACAGCACACAGTGTGCACAAACTGAGCCTCCCTCCGGGTCCCTTACAGGGACGGAAATAGCCCAGGTGATCTCGTGCCAACTAGTCAACAGGCCTAATTACTCCGGCTGGTAACAGCCAGGGGGACCCTACCCTCGAAAACTACTCAGGAAACTATGATCCAATTCAGAAATGAATGAAATGTAATAGTGCGGATAGTATGGATCACATCGTTTGGAAATGTTGGTCACAAGTCTTTGGCAGTTGTACGATGGGCCTTTTACACACACACACACACACACACACACACACACACACACACACACACTGGCCTGTGACTGGTGAAGCTGACTGTACTGTACGATGAGCCTTTTACACACACACACACACACACACTGGCCTGTGACCGGTGAAGCTGAGCTTCCGTAATTGAGGAAACAGCACCCCCATGCTGTCGCTCTCTTCACAGGTGGTCTCATCAGCTTCGACGTGTTCCCCGAGGGCTGGGACAAGAGGCTGTGTCTGCAGGCCCTGGAGGGGGAGGGTCTGGAAACCATCTACTTTTTTGGCAACGAAACAGAACTGGTGAGTGAGGAAGGAATCAACACACACACACACACACACACACACTAGGCACACACACACACACACACACACACACACACTAGGCCTTAAAATGGCATCACACAAAGGCTGGAGAATAGTAGCCCAAAAAGAAGGGTTTAAGGGCGGGTGGAGGGCTGCTCAGCGATAATGGGAGAAAAGGATAAAACAAGAGGAAGGTCTGAAGATCACACCAGGCACAGTTCTTGCCATTTAAAAGTCATGTTTTTTGTTGTCCATCAAGAATCCTCGTGACATAAAGATCAGTTGTTGTCTGTAGTAACTGTCCGTTCTGTTTTGTTCACCTTCAGGGCGGAAACGACTATGAAATCTTTGAAGACCAACGCACCATCGGTTTCACCGTCGGCTCTCCCGAGGACACGGCGAGGCTCTGTCGGGAGCTCTTTTTCAACGCCCTTCCCAATGAATCATGACGACCTTTGACCCTTTGAGAAGAGAAGAGCAACATCCTCCCAGGAACGGACTCTCTTGCCTCTGTGTTTCAGAAGTGCACTGGTGACAAGTGTTTCTTACAACCGAGGGATCACCACTATCATCTCTTTATAATGTACAGACCAAAATCTGTCCTTTTTTTTCCATGTTTTGTCATTGAGAATGATGATGGCGGCGATCATGATCATTCTGGAATCATTATGGAGTACTGGAATTTTTTTAAAAGGGAACAATTTTCTCCGGCATCCCCTGGACGTTGTGGTTGCCACTGTATGGGATTGCCATGGCGATTGTCATGGCGATTGTCATGGCGATTGTCATGGTACAGACGACTGTTGCCTGTTGCTCACAACGGAAGCCGCAACTGACAATGATGGACAATGGATGAACCAGATGGTTCTATTTTTAATGTTTGTTTTGTGTCTGATCTTTGAAAACACAAAAAAGGTGTTGAAATCAAAATCACATAAAGTCAGCGTCGTTACAGATATTTTGCAAGCCTCCCAGAATTGTACAAGTAGACAGTCCATTGTGAATACCATTGCATCGATGTGGGGTGTGTGTTGTGTGTGTACTTTTACAGACAAAATCGTCACAGTGAACCTACTGTATTACTACATATGATTCGTTTACATTGTAAATGTAGCAAGTGAGGTGAGTTATTAATTTCAAAGGTGCACTTTGTAAAGTATATTAAGATGAAGGGAGTGTGAATGAGTGAGTGAGTGAGTGAGAAGAAAAGAGAAAGAGATAGACAGAGAAACTGAATGGGGGGGACGGATGATGGGGTTTTTGCCAATGCGTTTTTTTGTAATTGTGCGGGAGCAAAACATTCCCAGAAGACAGACGGTGTCCTGTGAATCATTCCCCGTAGCTGAAGAGCCACAGCCATATAGGGCCTCCACACATAATCACTAATCATTTAATGGACTACAAACAGATTGTCAGTTAAGGGACATGATTCTTTTGCGTGCTTTTTCCAGTGACTGATTTTTTTGTGGTATTTATTATTATTAGTCCCATGCCCTGCAAGAGCTACATCAGGGTGGGGTAGTTAATTAATTATGTATGTCACAATATAGAGACTTAATTCTTGTCTAGAAATGGAAGTGAATAATATGTCAAAATATGATGTAATGTGAACTGTACACGTTGACATACGGTAGTCGACTGCACTGTATGTGTACAGCAGAACCTGCAGACAAGAGACACCACATAACCAAAGCTAAGGTTAAAGGTCAAAGGTTACTCCCCAACCACCTGGCATTCATTATTCACACGGATGGCTTGGAATGTCAAAGTAGCCTCCATGTTTAACACTCCCACCAATGAAAAGGAAAAATCACGTGCAAACAGGCTGTGTGTGTTTATGTGTGTTGTTTGTGATTGTTCAGAAACACAGGTACTACACGTCGTCTTCATTAACAAGAGTAGACTTTGCATTAAAATGTAACGTTCTGAAATCAGACGACTAAGTGTGCCCCTTTCCTTCGCCTTGTTTTTACCAACAGTATGTATGAACATGTGCAAACACATGAGGAAATTAAATACTTTACTCTAGCAAGTAGTCAGCTCTATATTTAGTGTTTGTGCGGGTTGTTTTTATTCATACCGTTATTACCATTGTTTTACAGAGTAACACCACCACATTATACCATCTAAGTTTCCACTTAGACTATACACATAGTTTATAATAATAATAATAATAATAATAATAATAAAACTGTATTTATATAGCATGTATGAATGAACTACTTAGCTTATTACTTTGCACTACGGTATTGTACATTCCATAGAGGATATTCTGATACCATGGTTTCGGGTTTTGACTAATCCTTAGTTTTGTTATCATTTGGGACAGCTTACATAAATAAAAACAACAACATGCTTCTGTTTGATTTTACCTCGAAGTTGAAACAGATTGTCCCATTTGTGTTCCAAATATGAGGATAGTTCAAAGTACTTTATTTGTCATTGTCACAAAAACAACGAGACAGTAGAGGCAGCAACAGACAGCTAAAAATTTAGGTTGCTGTGGACATTAACTGCCACAGCTAAATAATAATAAATAACAATCAATGAATAGATAAATAAATATCCCTGAGTAAATTAAAAAAGAAATATATACATTGAGGTGCATCAATAGTTGCAGGGTGGAGTGTTAAGAGTGCAGTCTATGAGGGCAGGCCGGGCCGGGGGGGAGGTGGGGTGGTTTTGGGTGAGCTGTTGAGAAGCCTTATTGCACGAGGGTAAAAGCTCTTTGCCATTCTGGAGGTGCGCGCTTTTGTTGATCTGAACCTTTTCCCTGACGGGAGTAGCGGGAACAGATAATGGGCAGGGTGGGAAGGGTCCGTGAGGATGCGATTTGATAGTGGCGATGTAATGGTTTTTGAAGCACAAACATTTAAGTTTTACTTACACATGGATTCCTTCTGCTGATATTCAAAATATGTGTGCTTTATTACCTCAACACGCTGTTGATAAAACTACTTTGTTATATATCAAGGATTGATATTTGTGTTGATCAAGAAAGTTATTCAGAATAAATCAATAACGGATGACATTTCAAGCACAAAAGAGAGACCAGCACTTATTACACATATTAATCATAAATTGTTTTATTATTACTCTCTCCTCAGAGTTCACACTGAATGATTTTTTAACCCCAGTCACACGGAACTGACCGGAAAGAAAAGTGCTCTGAAATGGAACAAATCAACATTTACATACAGTACCAGTCAAAAGTTTGGACACACCTTTAATTTTTTTGAGAAGTGTTTTCTTTAATTTTATTATTTTCTACATTGTAGATTAATACTGAAGACATTTAAACTACGAAAGAACACATATGGAATGATGTTCTAAACTAAAAAAGTGTTATCTACCATGTAGAAAATAACAAAAGTAAAGACATTAAAAAAAAAAAAAATGAGAAAGTGTGTCCAAACTTTTGACTGGTACTGTATATGACAGTACATACATACAGTCCCACAAATGTGACATGAAATAAAGTAAAATACAGACAGACTCGAGCATAAAAAAGATGCGTAGAACTCCGAAAACACTCAAATAATTAAACGTGAGGCAAACATATACAACTAATAAACCACCAATGGCATGTTTAATGCTCGGCGATCTGAAAAGGTATTTCAAAATATCTCTAATCCTTAATATATATGTTTTTTTTACGAATTCTGGTTGGAAAATTATTGTTTTTGTAGAAAATAACTAACTATCATAACTACAATTAGAGGTGTTCCTGTGTTGAGTTAAAAACAATTATTTTGATATGGCTTCGGCTGCTTAGACTAAATTCTGATAGGTATCTACATAAAAGCTGAATTATTTGCCCTGAATAGCTTCAATTATTTCAGAATGGGTATTGTGGTAAGTTTGGCAGTAAATTGTATTCAAGTCATAAAAGTGTCTTCTTTGAATTTAGAATTTCACATTGAAATCCCTTATTCTAGCAATCAAAGACAAACCAAAAAAAAAAACAATAAATAATAAAAATAAATATCTAAATAAATAAATAAAGGCCAAAATAACAAGCCAGGAGCTGACTGTGCTCAGGGGGGAACATCACATCACCCGTATATTGCCTCCAGTCTGCCAGACTGGCCCCTCTATCCCTCAGTGTCGAACATCACCCGTATATATATATATATATATATATATATATATATATATATATATATATATATATATATATATACATATATTGCCTTTAGTCCATTCCCAAGCTCTTCTCATAAACACCACAACTCTGGATTTCCATCCTTCTTTCAACGTGTGATTTTCCATCAACCTTCAGTGTCCTTTTCATTACTTCCATTGCCCCATCTTCCACCCCAACCCCCCCCCCCCAACCCCACCCCCCCTTCCTGCTGCGTGCACAGGACAAGGACAAGGACCCCCCCCCCGTGCACAGGACAAGGAGCAGAGCCTAAGAGCTGATCATCATCTGGCCTGACCAGGTCTCGTGCTTCGTTCCTGGGTTGAGGTGTGTGATGACCACATCCACGGCCTGGATCTTGAGGTTCTTAGGCGGGACGCGACAGACCTTGTAGGTGACCTCGTCCCCTTCCACCGGCACATACTCCCCTTCGATGCTACGAGACGAGAACAAAAAGAAGCCCTTTGAGAAATATCTCCTCTGCATCAGAGCCAACTCTTACATTTACATTTAGTCATTTAGCAGACGCTTTTATCCAAAGCGACTTACAAGGATGTATACACATTTTACATTTTACACTGATGGCACACTGCACATCAGGAGCAATTAGGGGTTCAGTGTCTTGCTCAAGGACGCTTCGACAGGGAATTGAACTAGCAACCTTCTGATTACTATTCGACTTCTCTACCTCTCTACCTCCTGTACCACTGTCGCCCCGTTCTTGTACGACAGGGCCTTCATTTCCCAAGCCAGGAGATAAAGTCCACACCCTCTGCGTCAGTCCTTTAAGAACTTACATGTGCTTTAAAGGGAACATGAACATCAATGCTTTTAGATTCAGCAGGGTCAGTGTTTGCGTCAGTCATTTAAGAACTTCCATGTGCTTTAAAGGGAACATGAACATCAATGGTTTTAGATTCAGCAGGGTCAGTGTTTGAGTCTGTACCGTAGTTTGAATCGGAGACAAAGCCACTTACTCTGAGATGTGGACAAATATGTCCTCCCCACCGTGGGACGGACGGATGTAGCCGTGTCCCTGTGACCTGGAGAAGTTTTTGCACACGCCCTTGTAGACTGGTCCGGAGGTGGCCCGCAGCGTGCTGGTCAACAGAAAAGGCAACAGAGAGACATGGCAACAATAAGCATCAGCATCCGCCATAGCAACAATAAGCATCAGAAAGGCAACAGAGAGACATAGCAACACTAAGCATCAGCATCGACATAGCAACAATAAGCATCAGCATCCGACATAGCAACATACAGCATCAGCATCCGCCATAGCAACATTAAGCATCAGCGTCAGACATAGCAACATCAGAAAGGCAACAGAGAGACATAGCAACATTAAGCATCAGAAAGGCAACAGAGACACATAGCAACATTAGGCATCAGAAAGTTAATCAAGCTACCGGAAATTGAACACTGAACACACCCACATGGTCTAGCCCCAAATAGTGTCACAAAAAAAACACGCTTTAAGAGTCGTCCTTACGCCGAGTAGGTGCGGGTGCGCTTTGTGGGCAGAGGGCTGGGCAGCTCCCCTGGCACCCCTGGCACAGGCGGTGCCCGCTCCCACACACGGCTGCCCTCCCGCAGGAAGGGGAAGGTCAGGGAGAGGGGTGTGTTGTTGCGTGGTGACCGCAGTGCTGGGTCAGTGGGAGATGACAGGCCTGGATCTGCCATAACCGCAACAATACCCTTCTTTTCGCCTTGTGGAACGGTAGAACAGGAACAGGAACTGGTGGTAGAGCTTTGGTAAGTAGGTCTAATGACTATGTGCTGGTGTCTTGGATTGCAATTGTGTCTTGGCTAGAAGCAATGCTTGCAGTTCTGTTATTTTTCTGCGTACTATATTTGTATTTTTAAGGCTGACTGATGTAGTGTGTCTGACTGATGCTCAGTCCAAATTTGAAGGATTCACTCTGGACTCTGGACTCAAGTTCTGTTCTTTTTCTGCGTACTATATTTGTATTTTAAGGCTGACTGATGTAGTGTGTCTGACTGATGCTCAGTCCAAATTTTGAAGGATTCAAGGACTCTGGTCACTTCCTACAAGAGAGACAGCAGAGAGGGTAGTTTTAGAAACAGAGTTTTTAGTCCTGTACAGCAGGTTCACACACCACAAACTTGATTTTGTGTATTCTTTTGGTTGTAGTTCATAACAAAATATTTCCAGTTAAAGTTTGACATTTTCAGATAGAGTTGAACTAATTCGTTTAATGATAAACAAGAGCATATGCATTGGTTTTGATGTTCTTGTGAACACAAATGTCCAAAATCTTCAACAAAAATGATATTCTCTACTCTCTATTTTTACAAGATGCAAACCGTATTCCAATATGGATTTGATTACATGCAGGCAACGCCACTAAAAGTAGGACAGGGAAACAGAGAAACAGTGTATTTATGCGAGGAGGACACACTGGATAGGCTACCTTTAGACACAAAAGCACTATTGTGAATCAAGACTCGTCGGGTACAGATTGAGACAATGTGCTTGCTATGAGAGGCGCAAGCTGTAAGCGCACTGTGTGCTTTCAGGGGCATCGAGAGATAGACTGTGCCATCTAGGATGACATGTTTCTTACTTTGGACCAATAGAGAATCAAGGTTACTCTATCTATAAGACCACGCTCTCAGCTTGCTGCCGCACGTTCAGCAGCGCCTACGTCAGAGATGCTGAAATCACGCTAGTGTGGTGTCTCTTACGTCACCAAGTTATCATCAAGCACGACATCGACCAGCCTTTGACTTTAATTAACCGTAACAGTAACTATTGGTATGAATTGAAAAGGCTGAACCCAACACACGGCAACAACAACAACAACAAAAATATCACCAGAAAACCAGTGAAAGAATGTGTAACATTGGCAACGAGGGAAGTCTTATGGTTTATGTTGTGTTATCAAGCGACAGGGAAGTTCACAACAGCTTGACATGCAAGGATGGTAATAACCCACAAAACAAAATTACACTGCACCCAGTTATCGTAATCTTATTAAAAGCGTGCATTGCCCTATAACAACATGCACTTAGCAGGCTAAAGACGAAATATGAGAATCCGCAATCAACCCCATGTCCCGTTCGAAACTGGTGATGATGAAATCATGCCCTTCTCAGGTTCCAGAAAATTCTGAGGGGTGGTGCGAGACAAAAGGAGGTTGGAAAGAGAAGCTAAATATCCTAGTGATGGTAGCTAACGTTAAGTCACTAAAATCCATGGTGGTGACGCTTCGTCTGAACCCAAAGAGAGTAAAGCCACTCATGTGAACCTATTCCTCACATTGTCGCTTTCCTAAAAACATAAAGCGGCATTCTGCCAAAAACTAGTCCCGCACATCACTAGTAATCAAGGACAAACATTGGAGACCGCATTTTGAAAAGGCTACTTACCGCAAAAAAATGTCTGTTTTGTCGGTCGAGGTCGGAAATGCATATGTCTTGTCACTCGTTATTATATAACTACAATGAAATAAATAAATCAATCACGTAACGGTGCGTAGACCAGTGGAATACCCAGCTCCCTGGGAATGTGTGTATTGCGCAGCTGGCTGGGATTCCACCGTTGAGTGTGAGGACAAGGGCGTGTGTGTGTGTGTGTGGGGGGCGTGAAGAGAGAAGCCCGCGCTATGACAACTCAGCCGGGAATCGGACACTGTAGCGGTGCGTTTGTTGCTCAAACAATGTGGGTTTGCCTCGGAAGAGGGATGAAGGGGATGCGTGACTTCCATAAACATGCCCTTTAAAAAGAACTGTCATGTGAACGTTTTTAAATGTCGTTGTATATATGTGCAGATGATAGGGTACCATGACGATAAAGAAATGCGTTTCTATCCTATGAGTACCAAATGATATGATGCATTGAAATAACTTAACGAAAAGTAGCATTCCAGTATTTATTAAATTTGAGACACATTATGTAAATACAAAGGTCATCTACATAATTTGTCAAATTAATGAGTGAAGTCATTAATTGTGTGCTGGAGAGACAAACTCAACATACTTAACACTTAACAAAGATTAAATCAAACGAGAATAAATCTGAAACGCTCGCTTCTCCGTGTCCCTTTTCAAATTTTCAGGTATAAATAAATAGATTTTTTTCCAGCACAACACAAGCAAATTAACACAACATGTATTTGTCCGTAGAGGAATTGATGTAAGTCAGTTATTGGAGAAGTGTATCTGCAATTTGTCTAACAAAACAGGGCTTTACTTTACCATTATAAAATATACTACAACCACCTAGAACCCATCTTTAATTTCTGTAACTAGCACGAAGGTGACGGCAGCAGGCTCTGGCTGATCAAGGCTGAAGAGGATAGAAGGTCCATTCCGTGGCTAGGGAAGGCAACATATTGTCAGTGGCATCAACCCACTGTGATGGTGGCATCAACCCACTGTGATGGTGTCTCGACTAACTAGTTGTTCCACCACGACAAAAGACCCAAGCCAGGTTCACTTATAGCGGCCTGAAAAAGAGGTTGTGAGAATTAAATAATTTTTCCACTAAAAAATGAGAATGAAAAGGCAGTTATGTTTTTCAGTTATATGGTATAAATTATTACATTAGATATGTTAAAGCACAAGGTAAGACAGACCATGCGATGTACACGAATGTGATACTGTAACAGTTTTTTCAATACACCCAGACAGACAAATAGTTGTTCTGAGTTTTTCATATTTACATTTACATTTAGTCATTTAGCAGACGCTTTTGTCCAAAGCGACGTACAAGGGAGAGAACAGTCAAGCTAAGAGCAATAAAAAGCATGGTGTAACAATAAATACTACTTTACATGAGAATTAGAAAACAACGACCTAGAAAAAAGGAAAAAGAAGTGCAGGAATGTAACTGCTGAAGTGCAAGTTAAGCGCTAGTCAGGTGCTCATATCTTTTTCATCTCTTACTATGAGTGTGTATGGAGCCTCTTTCTTCAGCTCCGGCTCCGGCGCTGGCACTGCCCCCGGTGCGGCCGGTGTCTCCGCAGCCGTGCTCGGCCCCGTGGGCGACGTGTCGAGGAAGAGCTCGTCGGCGACCCGGAAGCGGATCTCCTCGCCCTGGTCCATGTAGAGGTCGTGGGCTCCCTCGTCCGTTTCATACTCCCACAACCACACCTGCTCGGCCTCATCACTTGGGGTGGCAGTTAAGGTACATACAGTATCTCAGCGATGGGATTGTGTTCAACTAACATGTATATATGTATAAAAAGGCAAGGAATAACAGAACATCTTGAAAATAAACGTGGGAAAAAGGATGACAGACAGATGATGTCAGATGAAGTATCTTTTAACAGGACTGATTCAGGGCCTGAACAATTGTGGTTTGTGGTTTGTGTTTGGAGTTGAGTTTGGGTATCTACTTCTATCTGAGGTCAGTGGTACAAGAGGTAAAGAAGTCGTTTAGTAATCAGAAGGTTGCTAGTTCGATTCCCTGTCGAAGCGTCCTTGAGCAAGACACTGAACCCCTAATTGCTCCTGATGTGCAGTGTGCCATCAGTGTAAATGTAAAATGTGTATACATTGTAAGTCACACATATGTAAGTGGCTTTGGATAAAAGCGTCTGCTAAATGACTAAATGTAAATATAGAAGCCGAATGGACATGAACACATCACTGCTGTCAGGCACCGTGTTGAAGTATTTAAAATACGTTTGCATGGGAATGACATTATTATTTTCTGAATCCATCACCAATTTGAGGGGTAAACCCTGCAATACCAGCTCCTTCAAACATAAATACACATAATCACAAGAAAAATATGCAGATGAATAATATATAAAAAATAAAAGGGTTCAAAAGATATAGTGTATATTACTAAAACGTGATGTACCACACCTCCATACACATTACCATCACAGAAAAGGATACAATTTAGCAGGCTGCTGTAAGGACTCTGGCGGAATGATTATATCGTCAAAAAAACCCAGGCTGACTAGAAACCAAAACACAGAGAGAAGGGAAAATACTCAAGTCATATACAGCAGATATATATATATATATATATATATATATACACATATATATACATACATATACAGCAAAATACATCAGTCAAAAACGGTGGAAACACTACCACTGATAATAATAAATAAAGTAAGTAGGACCAAAGACCTGTACTGTCCCGCAGCTAAAATCTAGTAACAGGATGTCCTGTCACCGACCCTAACCAACCAACCGACCGACCGACCATCTTTTGGCAGCAGCAGAGTGTACAGTGACACAAAATCACGGGGCGACAGTGGTACATGAGGTAGAGAAGTCGTTTAGTAATCAGAAGGTTGCTTGTTCGATTCCCTGTCGAAGCGTCCTTGAGCAAGACACTGAACCCCTAATTGCTCCTGATGTGCAGTGTGCCATCAGTGTAAAATGTAAAATATGAATACATCCTTGTAAGTCGCTTTGGATAAAAGCGTCTGCTAAATGACTAAATGACAAAATGATTTTCCTCTGGCAGTGGAGGACCATTACACTGACTGACCATCATGCAACACAGGGACATATTTTCAGCACTAGCAGCTTTTACTGTTACGGGCTATTTAGGATGGGTTATAGAACAGAGAAGAACAAAAAAGCACATTTAATTTATCTGGTCATCATCTCTCTCTCACCATGAACTCCCTCCTGGCTGCAGTATTTGATTTTCCCCACGAGTATCTCGTCCAAGAATGGGTGGAAGACCACGTACCTGAAGTGGACTGAGGAGAAGGAGAGTGTTTAACAGATCATACAGATCTAATTATTATTTATTTATTATTATTTATTTATTTATAATTATGACTGCAATTCTACAGAACCACTACTTACTTACACAATACTGTTCTGGTTTACAATTACTGGTTTACAATTCCATGAACAGGAATACAGTAGAGCAAATGCAGTACAAGAACTGCAACTACAAAGAACCAACATGGTAGGTCACCTTTTGTGTGCGAGGCACCATCACCAGGGAATATATACGAGTCCTCCAACTTGATTATGTCGTAAAGACAGATGCACAGTCCAACATTGTAAACCACCTGGAATCATAAACCTCTTAACACATAAGATTTCCATTTGAGCTATTAATCAATTCCCTATCTGAATTCTCACTCAATTTGCAATGCTAAAATTCCGAAAAATGAAATTGTCAAGAGTTCCTGTTATTCTTACCCCTAGTTTTAAATATCTGTAAAATGAGTGACAGTTCAGGAAAGCGACGTGGGTGAGGCAACCTCGTTTACCTTGTTGGCCAACTTCTTATTGAGTTCTTCGATGACAGCTTCATTGAGTTGCCTCTGGAAGTTCCACGGAGGAATCCTCACGGTATCAATCATCTCAACCAAAACAAACATCCTGCTAAACACAGCGACAGACGACAAAGTTACATTGTAACAGTAATAACAACAAATAACAGTAACCTAGCTCAAGCGGACATGATGTCAATGTAACACATGGGGAATACAGCGTTTAACAGTCAGGCTAACGTTAGCCAAGTCGTCTTGCTAGCGAGTAAGTTTATCTATCTTTAGCTACCTTGATGTCGTAACTGTTCAGCCGTCATATATAAGTTATCTTGTATAAGAAAGGCACATATCATCTATTTCTAGCTTTCATCATCCGTAACTGTGTTCAGTTGCATTTAATAACTGAGTAGCATTTTGATGCTGGCAAGCCAAGCTTGTAGCTCAGTTTACGTATCCATTGACGGTAAATTGTCACACGTGCCATGTGTCTCACGACAGTGTGTGTGAATACACGGCAAGTCGTAAAATCAAAACAATATGACGGCGTTACTGAGGAGTTCTTTTCAGATTTCAGAATAGTACGAGAAGTAAAAAGGGAAAAAACATCGTATACATTTATCTTCTTAGTTCCGGTTGTTTGTTTACAGTTTAGATTGAATTGGAAACACTATTAGACCATCCGAATGAGATAATTGTTCTTATTTCTGATACTAATTATGATACTAATTAGATACGAGTTTTTATTTACCTGCAATTGGTATTTTTGCAACTGGTAATTTATCTGCAACAGCATTTTATTTTTTACTTTTTTAAGTAAAAGAGCAAGTAGCCTATTCATTCCCAGGATCAAATGTAGAAATCCCCCAACATAATGTTTAAATGGAGTAACAAGTACCAATTCCATCTTAGCTCAAACAGAAATATCTCAAATATCATACATGCGCTATTCTCAATTACTCATTTATCAAAAAAACAAGTTAAAAAGTCATAATCATTGAAAGAAATAAAACAAATCACATTTAGTCTGATAAATATTTTATTAACCATTATAAAGGAATTCTCTAAAATCTCTTTTATGACATTTTGCCAGAAATGAAACTGCAAGCATTTGTATCACTAGCGGTAACACAATCAACTTCAATCTGATGAAGACACACAACCAATTCAGTCAGTTGGGAGACTCGTAGAGCTTCACAGAAGATAGTCCTGGGGGGGTATTCCAAGTACGTGGTTTGGTGAGTAACCTGGATAAGTTAACTCATAGTAAGTAGTACACCTCCCAAAAAAGGATCCCTGTGGCTTTGTTTTGCTAGGAGAATGAAGCCATAGGGTTCTTCTTCGATTACGAGGTTTAGCACTTATACTCGGAGTTAACTCATCCGGGTTCGTCACTAAACCACGTCCTAGGAATACCCCCCTTGCTCTCAGGGGAGCGCCTGATAAACAATGCGTTTGAGCCACTGATGACCATCATTACATTACTTTACAGTAAATCACAGTGTAAGCAGAGATACTTGTGTGACGCATGGGGTGATTGTTCCAGAGGACCAAGTCACATATACTTTAATATATATTTTGCCAGAATACGGTGCTAAAAATCAGACTGCTGTGAAGTGGGCACACAGTGCATGGCATGCCTGGTGGTATTTCACTTAGAAAGCATTAACACATCAAAGATGCAGTGTCTGAAACGACCCTGACGAGTCTCTGAATCCAAGCTTCCATGTGACATATCTGGTTTTTTCACACACATCATTCTCTACAATACCACATCGAGGCATCTTTGGCAAGCAATTACAGCATAGGTTTAGAGATTCTCATCCTATATCAAACAACAATGATCATAATTTTGAGTGAGTTAGCCTTCAATTACACCCAACAAACACACACTCATACACTTAACATGTTTATCCTTCCATTTGCCTTGATTTCTGGAAGCATTTCAAGCAAGTCCTCATAGGTCTCAATCAATCATCACTTTCCCTTCCGACCAACATTCACATCCTAGAGTCTGTTGTAACCTGGGACCGACACAAAAAGGGGGAAATGTGTCCAATCTGGCAGTTATTCATTCTCCTTTGCATATCATATATTCATATATGTACAGTACCAGTCAAAAGTTTGGACACACCTTTAATTTTTTTGAGAAGTGTTTTCTTTACTTTTATTATTTTCTACATTGTAGATTAATACTGAAGACATTTTAACTACGAAAGAACACATATGGAATGATGTACTAAACAAAAAAAAAGTGTTATCTAGCATGTAGAAAATAATAAAAGTAAAGAAAACACTTCTCAAAAAATGAGAAGGTGTGTCCAAACTTTTGACTGGTACTGTATATACACACTCACTCACTCACACTTAGGTACGCAATGTGCAGCTATATAAAATCCTTTACATGTGCCAAGATATGGGAGCCATTGCCACCTACAGGTCCTACAAATAATGACATACAAAATCACAGACTAGTCATGGAATATTTAGTCTACAGATATGTATAACAGGGACATTAACAAAAGGCATGATATTACTCAAAAAGGTGCTGACAAAACTAATGGAACGTTCTAGAATGGAAGATTAGCATGGGTCATTCAAATACATAGCTCAATACATGGCGTAAATAATACATCTAGCATGTGGGAGCAGCACGAGTCACAATTTTAGTCAAAAATACAGGAAACCTGTACCTGGCTAAGGGCCCATAAACCTTTCATACCATATTCACACTTAATAATAATCTCATCTTTCATTTCCTGTCACTGTGAATGTTTTTAGAACCATACAACCTACTCCCATAACATTGATTTCTGGCATAATTAATGCGAAACAAGAACAGGGAATATATCTGTAGCTCATTTTGAAATCAAACCTCCTCCCCTGATTACTTGGGAGAGATTTAAAATATTGTTGTATAACATCAAACACTATGCTCAGCTATTAAGGAGTGAAGCACTAGTGGTACGAAAGTGATAAGAGTAACAGAGCATCTGCGTGCCGCCAGAATGTGCATTTACACGCAGGTTACACTGCACACTATAGATTTGTGCGTTTAGTTCAGCGTCGAAGACAGACAGACAGGATGTCACCTCAGGCAGGGAGAGTGACTGAGCAGAAGAGGTCAGCACAAAGAAGGGAGAGGGTGACCAGCGTCACAGACACAGACACACACACACACACACACACACACACACACACACACACACACACACACACACACCTCAGGCAGGGAGTGTGTGACTGAGCAGAAGAGGTCAGCACAAAGAAGGGAGAGGCTTAACGGGGACGATCAGGCGGATGTCCTCTGGGATTAAATAAAGAAATGACCAGCGTCACACACACACACACACACACACACACACACACACACACACACACACACACACACACACACACACACACACACACACACACACACACACACACACACACACAGAGGCAAAGGAGCAGCAGGACAGGTGTAAAAGCAGCATGTCTACCATGTCAGCCAACCACAGTTCAGTTCGGCACGCTTCCATGATCTACTGCACAGAATGAGTGCTTACCCGGCTTCAGTAACAAGTCTGGCTTTACAGAACAAAATGAACAACTGCTTACTGGAAGGGAGTCGCTAAACAACATAACGTCAGCCAACAGACACAAGCAAGCCATCTCCTTTCAGAGTTCTCCACTCCACTCCTCTCCTCTCCACAACAATAACATGGAATGCATTATATACAGTACTATAGATTAGGACACAGTATCATTGGAGTATTATTTCTACGCAGGAGGTGTGCAAGTAACACAATATTTGTGTTGTGAGTGTGCAGACAGCACTCATTACTATTAAAACATACAGTGAAACAAGGGGTTACAAATGACCAGTGCGTTGACTACAGATAGCTACATCATCTACATCTGCAGTAGCATGGACGAGGACCAGATGTATCCTTCCAAGATGCCTGTCTGTCTGTGTGTGTGTGTGTGTAGTGTGCGTGTGTGTGTGTGTGCGAGCGAGCGCATGTACTGTATGTTTTTTTCTTTTAGGGCTCCCGGATAAGATTTTAAATTCTACACTTCCAGGTGGCTATGTCTAAGTCAACCTGTCTGTGTGTGTGTGTGTGTGAGTGGGAGGTGTGCACGTTCCATTCGTACAGCGACCTGATGTGTGTGTGCGTGTTTGTGCCCGTGGCAGCAGCAATCAGTGAGCGGCAGTGGTGGGTGGATGTGTGGTAAGTATCTGGGTCTGGGGAACGGGGACAAATGATTAAAAACCTTTTTTGTTTTTGGTGTGTGCCTGCTTTCTCCCCTTTTTGTGCAACCCCCCCCCTGCCCCCTTCTCCTTCGGTGTACACTAGCCCCGCCTCTCATCCCTGAGGCCCCGCCCTCTCATCCCTGAGGCCCCTCCTCCTCACTGCTGGATCTCCTTCATCCTGTTGAGGGCGCTGCCAGCCTTGAACCACTCGATCTGCGTCTCGTTGAAGGACTGGTTCAGCTGGATGGTGTCCTGGCTGCCGTCGCCGTGCGTGATCACCGCGGTCAGGGGCTGGAGGCCAACCACAGAGAGGAGAGAAGAAATATCGTTTTGCTTTTTACGACTCGCCATGTATCGATACACAGAGGTCATCACACACACACATGGCACGTGAGACAAGATACCGTCAATGGACACATAAAATGAGACAGAACAGAAGGGGCAACGGAACGACTAACTTCATCAATTTTATGTGGCGTTATGCACAAAATGTAAATGTTATTTTAAATGGTAGCATTCTGAGTGAATTCTGAAAGCGTTCAGGCTCTTTGTTTTACCTGCAGTGGTAACAATTGTTGTTCCCAGTAAACTACATATTTGAGGTTTCTCATGTCGGGGCACATTTGTGTTCTGGGGTTTGCATTACTTAACAATTCAAACCATGTGTATCTGAACTCATGCATTGTGTGGTGTTAAAGAAAGTATTAGTATATTTTATCATGAATGTCTTTTTGTTTTAAGTTTTGTTCCAAAATGCTGTGTGCCCTGCGTTCTCCATGTAGATTGGACTTTGGAAGACAATTAGCAGAGTCAAGAATGTTAACCCAGAAACCTCACGTATATGTTTACATAAGATAAGAAGGAATCGGGGGGTTGTGGAATGTCTTGTTGCTGGGCAGAAGTAAAGTTCAGCTAAAGTGCAGTTATCCTAAGTGCATCCCAGAATCCTGTCTGCCATCCTGTGTAAACATTGGATTTTCAATAAAGGGACTTTGTTTTAGCATGGCACGTCAGAGAGACCCTGGTCAAGGTGTCAGCTCTCCGCCGGACGTGGCGTAAACAAGTCCAGTTCACTTCCATGCTGGGTTGTGTCTTTAATCTGCTAACTAACTGTTTAGGGTAATTTCCCTGACATGTGGTCTTCACCTTCCCAGGGGCAAAGGACGAGAGGCCCCTGATGGAAATCTTGTCGTCGGGACGGATCTTGTCATAGTCGGACGGGTCAGCGAAGGTGAGCGGCAGCAGTCCCTGTTTCTTCAAGTTGGTCTCTGTTTAGATAGAGGAGAGCGAAAGACAGAACGAAAGGGGATTAAAACATGGAAAACTGAAAAAGAGACAGGAAGATTAAAATGGTGAGTGGGGAGGGGGGTGTCAGAGTGATTTGACCAAAGAGTGAGTGTGGTCATACAACCTTTTGCTAAAGAAGCGTGTACCCGAAAAGGCAGTTTTAATCAATTACGAAGCTTGAATGAGAATGGGATCCTTGACATCTTGTATCAATCTGGTTTCCGTGCAATGCATAGGAAAGTTACAAATGTCTCAAATTCTTAAAATCTGCTTCCTGCTTGAACACTTTTAAATCAAGATTGAAAACGTACTTATACCCACGGGTGATGCATTCTTTTAACTGCTCTTAGCCCGGTTTGAGCTCTACTCTTTAGCTTTTTGGGTCAAGTTAACTTTTAATTTGTTGTTCTTATATTATATTGTGTTTTTATTGTTTTGGTAGTTTGAATCTGTTATTTTATCCGTACTTATGTTTTATGTTTCTATTTATTTTTCTCTTTTCCACCCACCCCTTGCTTTTGTTAATTTTTATGTCTTAATTATTTTCTTTTCACTTAGTTTTAGCTTCTTAATAATTTTGTACTGCTTTTTTATGTCCTATATATTTTATAGGTTTGATATGCTTTTAGTCCTTTTAAATTTCTTATTCTATTCTTGTTTAGTTTTTAGTGTAAGTTGACGAACCACAACTGGAAAGCACTTTTTGTACAACTCCTGTTGTTTTTAAATGTGCAACATAAATAAAAAAATGTGACTTGACTTGATGGGTCTTCTCCCCCTCTCCCACCCACACCCACACCCCCACCCCCACACACACCCACACACACACACACACACACACACACACACCCCCACACCCACACCCCCACCCCCACCCCCACACACCCCCACACACACACACACACACACACACACACACCCACACCCACACCCACACCCACACACACACCCACACACCGTGGATCCTGGCGAAGCTCTTGACGATGATGGCCAAGCCCCCCAGGTGGCGAGGCTCCAGGGCTGCATGCTCCCTGCTGGAGCCCTCTCCGTAGTTCTCATCACCCACCACCACCCACGACAGCCCGTTAGCCTGGGGAAGAAGAGATAGATAGATAGATAGATAGATAGATAGATAGATAGATAGATAGATAGATAGATAGATAGATGGATACTTTATTAATCCCGAGGGAAATTTACGTCAAAAAAGAGGAGGAAGAGGAAGAGCAAGAGAGTGTGTGAATGTGGTACAGGAGGTAAAGAAGTCGTTTAGTAATCAGAAGGTTGCTAGTTCGATTCCCTGTCGAAGTGTCCTTGAGCAAGACACTGAACCCCTAACTGCTCCTGATGTGCAGTGTGCCATCAGTGTAAATGTAAAATGTGTATACATTGTAAGTCGCACATATGTAAGTCTACCTCTACCTTAAAACTCCTGGACTCTGTTTACCATAGTGCTATTCGCTTTGTTACAGGAGACGCTTTCAGGACCCACCACTGTAACTTATACAAAAATGTTGGTTGGTCCCCTCTAGCAGACAGAAGGGAAAAACACTGTCTTTTATTTGTTTATAAAGCCTTAGTGGGAAAACTGCCTAATTATCTCATGTCACTTTTAAAATTAAAATCCATCTGTCATAATACACGGTCACAGAGCCTCATCTCCCTTGAAATCCCCCTTACAAAAACTAATATAGGTAAAATAGCTTTTAAGTTCTTTGCTTCCCATAAATGGAACACTATTCAAGTGGAGTTGAAATTAACCAAGTATTTGTCTGTCAACCAATTTAAGAGCCTTTTAGATAATAAGGATGTGCCTCAATGCTGTTGTTTTAAATGATTCTCTGATTAAATTTTTTTTTACTTTATGTTATTTTATTTATTTATTTTTTATACTTAATTTCTGAGTTGTTTAATGTGTTTTTTTTTTTAATGTATTTTGTCTGTTTCGTTTTGTTATGGTTTGTTTATGTATTGTTCTTCTATACTATGTAGCCTCAATCAGGGCATTGCTGCAAAAGAGCCCTGTGCTCAGTCAATTTCTCCCTGAATAAACAATGATGATGATGATGATGATGAAGTCGCTTTGGATAAAAGCGTCTGCTAAATGACTAAATGTAAATGTAAATGTAAATGAATGGCAGTGCACACTAACAAAGACAAATATGACATGCTAAAGAAATACAATCATAATAATAATAATAATAACAACATCCATGAGATGACAAAGACAATAAAAGAAGATTTGGGGTTTGTAAGGCTAAAGCAGACATTACAAGACTTGAATTCCAATGTTCCATTCAGCTGCTGCACGTGTGCTGCCCCTTAGCCCAGACTTCTTTCAAGGGTACACGAACGTCTCCTGTTTCTCTTCCCCCTTCCTCACACACGAATGTCTCCTGTTTCTCCCCCGCCTCCTTCCTCACACACGAATGTCTCCTGTTTCTCCCCCCGCCTCCTTCCTCACACACGAATGTCTCCTGTTTCTCTTCCCCCTTCCTCACACACGAATGTCTCCTGTTTCTCTCCCCCCCGCCCCCCCCTTCCTCACACACGAACGTCTCCTGTTTCTCTTCCCCCTTCCTCACACACGAATGTCTCCTGTTTCTCTCCCCCCCGCCCCCCCCTTCCTCACACACGAATGTCTCCTGTTTCTCCCCCCGCCTCCTTCCTCACACACGAATGTCTCCTGTTTCTCCCCCCGCCTCCTTCCTCACACACAAATGTCTCCTGTTTCTCTTCCCCCTTCCTCACACACGAATGTCTCCTGTTTCTCTTCCCCCTTCCTCACACACGAATGTCTCCTGTTTCTCTTCCCCCCCCCCCCCTTCCTCACACACGAATGTCTCCTGTTTCTCCCCCCGCCTCCTTCCTCACACACGAATGTCTCCTGTTTCTCTTCCTCACACACGAATGTCTCCTGTTTCTCCCCCCCCCCTTCCTCACACACGAATGTCTCCTGTTTCTCTTCCTCACACACGAATGTCTCCTGTTTCTCTCCCTCCTTCCTCACCTTGTAATGGCGGGCCACGTCGGGGACCCCTCCGTACTCCCCGGTCAGGGCGTTCTTGACTTTGTTGATGCCGTCGTTCTCACTGTTGACAGCGCCGATCAGCATGTTGTTGGAGATGTTGTCCAGGTGACCGCGGAACTTGAGCCAGGGGCCGGCGGCACTGATGTGGTCAGTAGTGCACTTGCCTTTCACCTGACGGCAGATGTGTAAAAGGTATCCATCCAACAGTTACACACAGGATGTACTAGGCTAGTCACGACCGCCCTTGGGGAACCCCCCCCAACCCCATCCCCCCCCAAAAACCTCCTAGAGTGTGTGTGTAATCAAATAATGTCTTTCCAATGTTCTTGACAATAATACAGCTTGGGTTGTGTTCCAGTTGGCTGTTACACACATGCCTTGGAGAAATTCCCTGATGATTTAACACAGATGAGTAAAACCCCGTTACACAGCTATTATAGCTACAGGGATAGTCACAGAAAAGTGAGTTTTCTTCTCCCCATTCTCTCTCTCCATTCTCATCCTTCTTCGTCTTACATTTACATTTAGTCATTTAGCAGACGCTTTTATCCAAAGCGACTTACATATGTGCGACTTACAATGTATACACATTTTTACATTTACACTGATGGCACACTGCACATCAGGAGCAATTAGGGGTTCAGTGTCTTGCTCAAGGACGCTTCGACAGGGAATCGAACTAGCAACCTTCTGATTACTAAACGACTTCTCTACCTCCTGTACCACTGTCGCCCGCACACACACACACACTGTCCCCCCCCCCCCCCCACTGTCTCTACCTTGATGAGGACGGCCATGTTCTCCAGGTCCGTTCCACTCCACTTGTCGAAGGGCTCCAGCAGCTGCAGGCGGTTGCTGGCGGGGTTCACGTCCACGGCCACGCCGCTGCCGTCGGCCGGGGGGTGCTGGTAGGTGTCCTGTCCCGGGTCGAAGTCGCGAGAGGGCAGCTCGTCGCCGGTGGGAGGGACCAGCTGGAACTTCTCGCCGTTGGACGCGGTGAGAAAGTCCTTCTCGGGGTCGAAGTTCAGCGTGCCAGCTATAGCCATGGCTGTGACAATCTGAGAGGGAGGACAGATCAGCAGGGGTGTTTCATGCATAGATGATTATGAGCTGGCTGTCTTTATCAAACCATTTACATTACATTTTACATTTAGTCATTTAGCAGACCTTTTATCCAAAGCGACTTACAAGGATGTATACACATTTTACATTTACACTGATGGCACACTGCACATCAGGAGCAATTAGGGGTTCAGTGTCTTGCTCAAGGACGCTTCGACAGGGAATGGAACTAGCAACCTTCTGATTACTAAACGACTTCTCTACCTCCTGTACCACTGTTGTACCATAGATGATTATGAGCCGGCCGGCTGTCTTTATCAAAACCGTGAGATGACTTAAAACAAATCTGCCTACATTTGGAAAAAGGCACTATTCCTGCTTCAACAGACCCATGTTTGCACACAGTGGGACAATACTGTGTCAATACTGATAGATATATAGATAGATGGATACTTTATTAATCCCGAGGGAAATTTAGGACTTTAATTGATTTACTGACTGTAATAGTGGCACTGTAACCATGGCAATGTGATCAGCACAGAGTGGTCAGACATCCCAGAAATCTGATGGATTTGAGAGAAAATAGATCGACTAAGACTGGGCATCATCAGGTCTTGACAATTAAGAAAAAAGCCAGAGAGAGAGAGAACCACACAAAGAGGATTTGGATCCAAAATGGCTGGAGGGTTTTCTTCTGGCCTCCAACGCAATGAGCAGCACATGACCTGTTCTTACATTTACATTTAGTCATTTAGCAGACGCTTTTGTCCAAAGCGACAAAACGGGACGACAGTGGTACAGGAGGTAAAGAAGTCGTTTAGTAAGCAGAAGGTTGCTAGTTCGATTCCCTGTCGAAGCGTCCTTGAGCAAGACACTGAACCCCTAATTGCTCCTGATGTGCAGTGTGCCATCAGTGTAAATGTAAAATGTGTATACATTGTAAGTCGCACATATGTAAGTCGCTTTGGATAAAAGCGTCTGCTAAATGACTAAATGTAAATGTAATGTAAAAAAGCGACGTACAAGGGAGAGAATAGTCAAGCTACGAGCAATAGAACCTGGTGTAACAATAAATAAATACTACTTTACATAGGAAATATAACAAAATGAAATAAAAAGAAAGAAAGAAGTGCAGAAATGTAACTGCTGTAATTGCAAGTTACGCACTAGTCGAAGTGCCAGTTAGGAAGGGAGGTGCTCTCTGAAGAGTTGGGTCTTCAAAAGCTTCTTAAAGGTAGAGAGGGACGCCCCTGCTCTGGTAGTGCTGGGTAGTTCATTCCACCAACGTGGAACTACAAATGAGAATAGTCTGGACTGCCGTACTTGCACAGACGGCAGAGCCAAACGACGCTCACTAGAAGAGCGCAGCATCCTTCTATTCGTACAATGCCAGTGGCACTGTGACTCCACACTGAGGAACATGCCAAGCGCCAACAACAGGCAAAATGCTTCAAATGTAATGAGGGTTAGGGTTACCCTAACCCAAGTCATAGTGTAGACCTAAAGGACACCATACTGCTTTTATTATTTGTATTCAAAATAGTTCTTAAAAGATCTGATTTATCATTTATGTGACCTCAAGCAGATGGGTTCCCCCTTATGTGCCGTGGTTCTGCTTAAGGTTCCTTCCTGACTAACAGGGAGTTTTTTCTTGACCGTGTTGCCATTGTGCTTGCACTAAGGGGGTTTCAGGCTCTGGGCTCTGTAAAGCGCCTAGAGACAATTGTATTGTTATGGCGCTATATAAATAAAATTGAATTGAATTGAATTATCCTTTGAAGAAGGTCCGCCGAAGAATCCTTATATAGTTTAACAGATGGTAAGACCATCATTGTATTGAGTGTCTGTCAACATTATTTTATAAAAAGCATTGGCTGAAAAAGCATTCTATGAAGGCTTAATGATTTTTTTTTGCACTTTTGCATTTCACACTTGTGTCGAGAAGACCCATACCTCGGGTGAGGTGACAAAAGCGTGGGTGGCAGGATTGGCGTCGTTCCGGCCCGTGAAGTTCCTGTTGTAGGAGGTGACGATGGTGTTCTTTTCTCCCATCTTTACGTCCTTCCTGTGGGGGATTCGGGGAAAATCCAAAGAGTTAGTGAAGAAGTTCTCCCCCCTAATGGCATCAAAGGCTTCAGACAACACAGGGTATGACCACTGGCTATAGAAGAAGAGGTACCCCCTCAAAAGGCAGTTAAGGCCATGCATTTTGACCAACCCCAAATACACACACACACACACACACACACACACACACACACACACACACATACATACACCCAAACACACACACACACAAAAACACACATATACATAATGGGCCTCATTCTCAAAACATTTTCTTAAGTGTCTTCTTAAATATCTTCGTCAACTTCAAAAGACCAACGTAAGAAAAGATCTCCTCAGGATTCATGAACGCCTGGAAATGGGTTCTTACACAGCCGAAGTGTTCTCAGCTCTGCTCCCCCGAATGAGGATTCTCACCTGGATTTGCATACATACACGCCCCGCCAGCTCCTTATAAGGGCATGCAACCGTAGTGATGTTTGCAGTCAGAATCGACAGAATCCACGCGAACACAATCGACAGTCATGTCAAAGCGGAAAGCAAACATCGGTGGTGCACAGGTCAGTAAACGCACACCTAACTTCACCGGTGCAGAGGTGGAGGTACTGTGGCAGAATGTAGATGTGTCCATTCTATTCCACTATGGCTATATCCATGAGATTGAGTTTAGTGCTTATTTATTTATTCACTTACATTTGCAGTGTTCGTGTAGTGCTTTTATTTATTTTAAGACATAACGATGCCTCCTAGAATCAAGACTATAAATGTGAAACGTAATTGTTAATGACAGAAATATTCTCGTATTTATTATTATTATAATTATTTAAATCTGAGGATGTCTGTAGAATCACCAACGATTTCTCACAAATTCAGCCCTTAAGAACAATCTGGCCAATTTACGACTGCTTATTTAGCGTTCTTCAATTCTGGTCTAAGTTAAGAACGAATCCCAGATGAGAACATTTTAATGAATGCCAGAATTGTCCCAGGAACGGCCTAAGTGGAGTTAAGAAGACATTTCTTCCTAACTTGTTCTTAACTGCGTTCGAGAATGAGGCCCAATGAGGTTTGAAAAAAAAAAATGAATAACAAAATTCAGTTTTCATGCAGCCAGAAAAGAAAGTGCGTCACCTGTCCCACTGTCCAATGCAGGGTCCACAAGCATTAGCGAGCACCACCCCACCGACATCTCTCAGGATCTTGGCCTGCATTAGAGAGAGAGAGAGGACAGGAGTGAGCGACAGAGAGAGAGAGAGGGAGAGGAGGAGAGAGGGAGAGAGAGAGAGAGAGAGGATGAGAGAGGGAGAGAGAGAGAGAGAGAGAGAGAGAGAGAAAGGACAGGAGTGAGCGACAGAGAGGACTCTAAGCGTAACGAAATGACATCACAGTCAAACTGTTGCCCCTGGAGCGTACAGCATCCTCTCAAACTGCACAGTTCTAAACTGATGTGACGTGACTGACGCACAAAGCCGTCTCTTTCGATGGTGGCGCGGATCTGCTCGGAGCCGGGCGTGACGGTGAACTGGGCCTTGCACTTCAGCCCGCGGTCCAGGGCTTGCTTGGCCAACGATGCGGCACGACCCATGTCCTCATAACTGGAGTTAGTACAGCTGCCGATCAGACCTGACACACACAAACAACAACAACACACACAAACAACAACACGTGGGACGCAGGAAAGAAAGAAACAAATGCAGGCATATTGAGTCAGATGGTTTTTTTTACAGTACACGCAGTTAGAGTTTCACATCACGGAAACCAGCTCTTTGGAGGGCTTAATTCACATGCATTAATTAAAGTGTATGGGATTGACACACACTGAATGAAGAATGAAGTAGTATTGGTAAGTGCTGAACCAGATCTTTGGAGGGCTTAATTCACATGCATTAATTAAAATGTATGGGATTGACACACACTGAATGAAGAATTAAGTAGTATTGGTAAGTGCTGAACCAGATCTTTGGAGGGCTTAATTCACATGCATTAATTAAAGTGTATGGGATTGACACAAGCATGAATGAAGAATGAAGTAGTATTGGTAAGTGCTGGACCTAAATAAGGTGTTGGACCTAAGCAAGTGTCTTTGGTCAGATGTCCTCCAGCGTGGTGGTGGGGGTCAACACTGACCTACTTTAACTTCCAGGGGCCAGCCGCTCTTTATAGCAACTGCTCCGATGTCAGACACGGGGTGGCACAGGTCTGGGGTGAAGGGGCCATTGATGTGCGGCTTCAGCTGAAGGAGGAGATGGTGGGGAGGAAAAGGTGACAGACGGTTAGAAATATGGAGCTTAGAGGGGCACTGTGGCGCAAACAGTAGCCTCGACCACATTCGGGCTAGACGCCCATGGAGGACACGGGTTCTAATCCGGCCCGATGTCATTTCTCCTGTCCACTCCCCGCCTCTTCTCCCTCTCATTTCCTGTCCCACTCTTCACTGATCTATCAATTAAAGCAAAAACAAATCTTTAAAAAAAAAGAAATATGGAGCTTAGAGTGGGCCCCCTACGGAGTGGGCCACTAACACAATGAAAACATATATGTACACAGTTGCAGTATTGCAGTTAGTTGTTTTATTTGTTTCCTGTTATAAGCAGTACATACAGTATAGCATCATTGCATTCACAAATTAAAAATGCTGTTATTATTTATAGTAGTAGCAGAAGGACAGTTGTCCTTGCCGTTAAATAAGTATTATGGTCAGAAGATGCATCTAACATACTTCACTGAGATTGATCTCAATCACTTGGTCGTAGTCGCAACCGGGGTCTGGGACGAGGCAATCCTTATACTCATCAGCTAGCTGGGCAATCTCTGTGAGACAGACAGACAGAGAGACAGACAGGTGAGACAGACAGACAGAGAGAGACAGACAGAGGAGAGACAGACAGACAGAGGAGAGACAGACAGACAGACAGAGAGAGACAGACAGAGAGGAGACAGACAGAGGAGAGACAGACAGACAGACAGAGGAGAGACAGACAGACAGAGAGACAGACAGAGGTGAGACAGACAGAGGAGAGAGACAGACAGAGGAGAGACAGACAGACAGAGAGGAGAGACAGAGAGACAGTGAGAGAGAGACAGACAGAGAGACAGACAGAGAGACAGAGAGAGAGAGACAGACAGACAGAGAGGAGAGACAGAGGTGAGACAGACAGATGAGAGAGACAGACAGACAGAGGAGAGACAGACAGACAGAGAGACAGACAGAGAGGAGAGACAGACAGAGAGAGAGAGGAGAGACAGACAGACAGACAGACAGAGGAGAGACAGACAGAGGAGAGACAGACAGGTGAGACAGACAGACAGACAGACAGACAGAGAGGAGAGACAGACAGAGGAGAGACAGACAGACAGAGAGACAGACAGACAGACAGAGAGGAGAGACAGACAGAGGAGAGACAGACAGACAGACAGACAGAGGAGCGACAGACAGACAGACAGACAGACAGAGGAGAGAGAGACAGAGAGGAGAGACAGACAGAGAGGAGAGACAGACAGAGGAGAGACAGACAGAGGAGAGACAGACAGACAGACAGACAGAGGAGAGACAGACAGGTGAGACAGCGAACAGACAGACAGACAGACAGACAGAAGAGAGACAGAGCTGTGAAGAGCTAGAACAATAGAGGAGGGCCACACTCTCAGACAGCAGTGTGTGTGTGTGTGTGTGTGTGTGTGTGTGTGTGTGTGTGTGTGTGAGAGTGTGTCTGTGTCTGTGTGTGTGTGTGTGTGTGTGTGTGTGTGTGTGTGTGTGTGTGTGTGTGTGTGTGTGTGTGTGTGTGTGTGTGTGTGTGTGTGTGTGTGTGTGTGTGTGTGTGAGTGAGTGAGTGAGTGTGTGTGTGTGTGTAACATGTGTGTGTGTGTGTGTGTGTGTGTGTGTGTGTGTGTGTGTGTGTGTGTGTGTGCGCGCGCACACACCTCCACGGCCGGTCTTGTCCATGTAGGTCTTCATGCGGTGGTTGTAGGGGAACACCGAGGTTGTGGCTCCAATTTCGGCTCCCATGTTGCATATGGTGGCCATACCTGCAACCAGAGCACCCAGGTGGGGCCGGTTCCAAAGGAAACACGCACGTAAACTAGTGTCGTTAAAGAGTACCAATTACATGAACTACAGGTGCAGTGCTGCAATGTCGTTCCTCCTCTGGTGATCAGATGCCACTGAGTGTATGGCACTATACAATCCCATGCCATCTGAGTTTGAATTGAAATTCTGATTATATGCAAGTCAAAGTTGTGCTTAATATTCAAGGTGGAAAGTATTTTCGTAGTTGGTGAGTATCAATGCCACTCTATGTCTAAGTGTAATTATTATGGAGTGGTCACATACTGGCCCAATAATGAAACAATGATACCAGCACAAGAATGAAGGACTGAACCAGATACCAACGAAAACAATAGAATTTCTCTTTGATCATCTTATCTATGGGTGCAGGAGAGACAACACGTCCGAGCTGCAGTGTCATACTGAGTCTGCTGGCTTAGTGGCTAGTTACGGCACTAAGGTCGGGATTATAGGTTTACAGTGTCTAATATCAGTCACACAGACAGTCATTCTTCTAGACCATCGGTTCCCAAACTGGGGTACGCGTACCCCCAGGGGTAACAGAAAACGGACGGAATTCGCAGAATGTACCGTTTGAAACAGAATTGCAACTTTCAGACCGAAACATCATTTTGTGCATCAAAATCGCCCAAATTCCCCTGTATTTTGTCCTGCAAGGCTGTATTTCTTTCTTATAAACACAATAACGATCGCAACGATGAACAAGCATTAATTAGAAAACAAAACTACTGAGAAAATGTCACGCAGCTGGAGATTGAATGTCTGAAGGGGTACGGGACTGTAAAACGTTTGGGAACCACTGTTCTAGACTATTCAACTTCATATTGCATGTTAGTGAGTATTAGTTGGTGTGCTCATTTGCAAAGGGACGAAGTTTGGACGAACAAAGACAGACGTGTAAAGAGGTCCTCCCAAAGTTACTGGACCCACACAGAGTGATCTATATCAACGTTTAGGCCACAACTTATCTGTAGCTGTCTGGTCTATGTCTGTTGAAAAAAGTAAATTCATGTGTCAAATCTGTTTTTAATTGATCTGAAGCACAGATTAGTTAGTTTTGCCGCCTCACCGGTACAGGAGATGGAGTCCACACCGGGGCCGTAGTACTCCACGATGGCTCCCGTGCCGCCTTTCACCGTCAGGATACCTGCCACCTTCAGGATGACGTCCTTAGGCGAGGTCCAGCCAGAGAGCGAACCAGTCAACTTCACCCCAATCACCTAGGAGAGAGGGAGCGATCGAGACGGAGCGAGACGGAGCGAGACGGAGTGAGAATGGTGGGTTATAAAAGGTTATTCCATTGAGGTACAATTCCAAGAACCGGTGTTTACCAGTAAACACTGTAAGGCCACTTTGAAGGGGCCACTGAAGTATACAACAATTGTGTTAAGGCTACCTTGTCTTTCTGGCCACTTATATGGACTTCCCATCTACATTTTATACGTATGTTTTTAGTTATTCTGTTTTGCTTTTTTACTCTCCCTGTATAAACTCATTGTTATAAAAAATAAAAACATTTGATCACAAAAAAAAAAAATTGCGTTAAGGCTGAAAGCACGTGGGCAAACTCACGTTAGGACATTTGAGTTCCCACGGGATGCCCGCCATGACATCAACGGCGTCCGCTCCACCAACTCCGATACAGATGGAACCCAGGCCGCCGCCGTTGGGCGTGTGGGAATCCGTGCCGATCAGCAGGACCCCTGGGTAAGCGTAGTTTTCAAGAATGATCTGGAATCATTGTCACACAAAACATAATTGAAGCTTTATCAGTGAGCACTGAGTTAATATTATGATAATAATAATAATAATAATATATAAACGGCACTGATAAAGGTTCATACGGAGCACAAATGTTAATATTATAATAATAATAATAATATATAAACAGCACTGATAAAGGTTCATACGAAGCACAAATGTTAATATTATAATAATAATAATAATAATAATAATATATAAACAGCACTGATAAAGGTTCATACGGAGCACAAATGTTAATATTATAATAATAATAATAATAATAATAATAATAATATATAAACAGCACTGATAAAGGTTCATACGAAGCACAAATGTTAATATTATAATAATAATAATATATAAACAGCACTGATAATGAAACATGGCATGCGCCTTCTGCTACACAGAACATTTGTTTTTATTTTGTGTAGTCATTTTTTTTAATGACTTTTCACTCCCTTTTCAAAAGGGAAATTCTCTACCAAAGTATAAGCCTTCCGTGACACATGACTTCAAGAAGTAAAGCTCCTTAAAAAAATCATAAAGCAAATCAATCCACTTTGACAAATGTATCCTTACATGCAGTGAATAAAAAAATACCACACCTGGTGAATGATTCCAGACCCTGGTTTCCAGAAGCCCACTCCATATTTGGATCCAGCTGTTGCCAGGAAGTTATACACCTCTTCGTTCAGATCCTGGGGCGTGGAAGGGCAGAGAGGAAACGACATGAACCATGGGTTACATTTGGGTTCCTCTTCTGTAACCTCACACACACACACACACACACACACACACACACACACACACACACACACACACACACACACACACACACACACACACACACACACACACACACACACACACAAGGCCTCTGAATCTCCTTTAATCCGTGTTACTCAACACAGGATCCAGTAAGTACTAATCCAGCTCTAAACTTGCTTCGCACACTCTCTCTCTGCCAACACATTTGGCCACAGATAGGCTTGACCTTTTGGCCCTCCCAACTCTATCCCTTGCCTCCCTTCTTTCCTTTCTGTTTCCATCGTCTGCCCTACTTTTACTAGAAGAATTCTGAGAAAGAGATTTGAAGACTCGTTCCATGCTCCCAAACTTTGCACTTTTGTCACATAAACAGACCTTCAATTCTCCAAGGGTAAGTGTGGACGGCTAGAACTTGCCATCCCTGTTCCACCAGTCTGTACTCTGGTTTACAACCCTGTTCAAAAGGGTGGATCAGGAAAAGGAGGTTTTGTACTACCTCCTTCAATATGTGCTCATGTCATTGTTAAAGAAAGTATTAGTATATTTTATCATGAATGTCTTTTTGTTTTAAGGTTTATTCCAAAATGCTGTGTGCCCTGCGTTCTCCATGTAGATTGGACTTTGGAAGACAATTAGCAGAGTCAAGAATGTTAACCCAGATACCTCAAGTATATGTTTACCTAAGGCAAGAAGGAACTGGGGGTTGTAGAATGTCTTGTTGGAGAGAGCAGGTGCAAGATAAGAAGGAATTGGGGGATTGTGGAATGTCTTGTTTCTGGGCAAAACTGTTCAGCTAAACTGCAGGTATCCTAAGTGTATCCCAGAATCCTGTCTGCCATCCTGTGTAAACATTGGATTTTCAATAAAGGGAGTGTTTTTTAGCATGGCACGTCAGACAGACTTAAGGTGTCTGTTCTCCGTCGGGGCCCTGTTCGTAAACAGTCCAGTTCACTTACATGCTGAGTGGTGTCTTTAATCTGCTAACTAACTGTTGAGGGTCTTTTCCCTGACAGTCATAACATCTACTGATTTGAACCTGCGGTCTTCTGGATGTCACAGACCACCACCTGTCTTGCTCTATAAGCTTTAGCAACAGAGGGATAGATATCAGACCATCCCCAAACTGGTGCAATAGACCTGTCTTGCTCTATTAGCTTTAGCAACAGAGGGATAGATATCAGACCATCCCCAAACTGGTGCAATAGACTAGCCCTTGCTCCCGGTCAGATGAATAAATGGATACAGCAGCATTTACATTTACATTTAGTCATTTAGCAGACGCTTTTATCCAAAGCCACTTACATATGTGTGACTTACAATGTATACACATTTTACATTTACACTGATGGCACACTGCACATCAGGAGCAATTAGGGGTTCAGTGTCTTGCTCAAGGACGCTTCGACAGGGAATCGAACTAGCAACCTTCTGATTACCAAACGACTTCTTTACCTCCTGTACCACTGCCCACCCCCCCCCCCCCCTCCTCCATCCTAGCTCTCCCAATACAATCTAGTACCCCCTCCCCCCCCCCCTCACCTTGGCTCTCTGCAGGTCCTGAGCCCCGCCGGTCTGGGCCTCGATCAGGTGGTCGCAGTGGATGGTGGAGGGCACTGCCACCGTCGCCAGGCCGCTGCTGATGAACTGGAGCATGGCCATCTGTGCCGTGGCATCCTGCATTGCCACCCGGTCCGGCCGCAGCCGCAGGTACGTGCGACCCCTGTCTATGTCCTGCCCGTGCGGGTCGTCCAGGTGCCCGTACACGATCTTCTCAGACAGGGTGAGGGGACGGTTAAGCCTGCCAGAGGACACACACACACACACACACACACACACACACACACACACACACACACACACACACACACACACACACACGGTGGAAGTCTACAATTTAAAATTGTTATGCAGCTGACCTTTCGGGAGACAGAAACCAGAAAATATCACCTGCTGGATTAAAGCAGCAATAAGGAGTTCTGTTCCAAAACTAGCAAGCTAACTACCTAAAAGGCGTGCAAAAATCTTGCAACCCCCCCAACAGCCAAGTTGACACTGATAGAAGCTTGTCAACACGCTAACTGGTGTCTTTTGGCAGTATATTTGCAATGTCATGCTGTGAAAGCTTTTCATCCATTTTTACAGGGTGTTCCAGCCCGGTACACAGAACAACATAGGGTATATCCTGGATGGCTAGTGGGGAAGACACGGGTGTTTATCTGTCCTTCACATGACCAGAAGCTATCAAAAAGAATTTGAGGATGGTACCAAAAACTAGTTGCCTATAAAACCATACCTCAAAAAGTGTCAAATTGTTGCATAGTGTTACTTTAACATTTTCACTGTCAAATTTCGTGATTCTTTGTATATTAGACCAAAATGAATGGGCTGATAAACCATGTCATGTTTACTTGGTCTTAATTGTGAGCAGCTCCTTCACTGAACGTAATTAAGGGCAATGAACAGGAAGTGTTAGACACCACACTGACCATGTAAACAGGAAGTGTTAGACACCACACTGACCATGTAAACAGGAAGTGTAGACACCACACTGACCATGTCAACAATCCATACATATTTGGTTCATCTATCTATGTAGCCAAAGAACTAGAAAACTAAGTAACAAATAGTTGTATAACCGTTGAAATTGCATTGATGCATCATCGTGACATATGCGTGTGATAATTACAGTTTAGAGATAAAATATTTGAAGTGATTTCATTTCATGACTCCATTTGATGTATCGTGTGGGTCAAAAAACATGAAGGTCCCATTTTGCCAATTCTCTGGCAAGATCATTAGGAAATGGAAGCCACCATACAGACAACATATTGTGTGTCTTTTATTTGAAAACATTAAACATTCCAAGCATTACTGTGTACTGAGTAACAAAAGCGATATATAGGCCTTCAGCAACATACATATGTCATTAGCAATTCACTGATATTCTGGATCTGGATAGTATTGTGTGCGAGCTCTAAGAGTCCTTAGGGCTTTTGAACTGACCTCTTCCTCACAATACTGATATTCTGGATCTGGATAGTATTGTGTGTGTGTGAGCTGTGTGTGTGTGTGTGTGTGTGTTTGAACTGACCTCTTCCTCACAATACTGATATTCTGGATCTGGATAGTATTGTGTGTGTGTGTGTGTGTGTGTGTGTGTGTGTGTGTGTGTGTGTGTGTGTGTGTGTGTGTGTGTGTTCGGACTGACCTCTTCCTCACAATACTGATATTCGTAAGCAGTTTCTCATAGTTGATGCTGGAGCCAGGCTCGAATCGACTCATGGCCACCTTGGCCTTGGCGCTGAGGGCTGCTGTGACATGCAATCGTCTGGCCCCATCTCCTAGCGAAAGCTGAGAGAGAGAGAGAGAGAGAGAGAGAGAGAGAGAGAAAAAGAGAGACTCTATACTTGGTGGTTTCCAGACTGTGGGGCATGGCCCTTGCGGGGGGGGGGGGGGGGGGGGGGGTCATGGAATTACAGCAAGAAGGGTGCTGGTCGAGGGAAAATGGTGGAATGGAACAAGAACCCTAATTCAAAACCAACTTTGTACTTATATACTGTAATATGGTCAGGGCCTACAGTTTAGCCTAAATGTTAGAAGGGACAGCTAGCCTAGTTATTAATACAACGGACTTGCGGCCTGACACAAACCAATCAAAAGAATGTGTAACGATACATGGCCAATTATAAATTTACAAATAAAATAAATTATTATTATTATTATTATTAATTATAAAACTGTGTTTTGATCTAGGGGTGATTTCATCCATTTTGAACAAGAACTATAACTTGTCTAACTGATTGATGAAATAAAATTGAAAATGTTCAAATGCAGAAACAATGTTTTTTTTTTAATTAAAAACAGGTAATAGGCTATATAAACTATATAAGCTATATGGGCACATTTTTTTTCATTGTCAAAGGGGGGCCTGCCATGAAATGTTTGGGAACCACTGCTATAACATAACAGGTTAATGTATTGATGTGCAGTACAATTACTGTCTTCTTTCTGTGACTGACACAGTGGCCAGTTCGCCAAGAGCATTCAGCACCAAAGGTTTTTTTTTTTTATATGGCTTGTTGAAATCGCAAGCCTGAACAGAGAATGTGGCTTCATTACATTGTAAAAAAGGTTTATAATCTCTCGTTGCTTTTGCATAGCCTGTAGTCACTGCAGACTGTGCAACCCAACCATACAGAAAACAATTCTCAAAGGTAGTATGCACTAAAAATATATAAATTTAAAAAATATAAAAAGCCTTGGCCTAAATCTACCCAGCAAATCAAAACAACAACAAACATCGTGCTAACAGTCATAAAGTATCAGGTGCTTAAAGAAAAGAAAAATAAAGAGATCTGACCAGAACACCTGGACACAATCGCATTGGGAATCCCTGTAACTACAGACATAAAGTTCATGGCAAAAAACGACATCCCGCTTGTCTAGCAACACTATGCAATATGATCAAGGCATGGTTAAAGCATCAATCTCATATTCAAAACTGACACGTAGATATCATATCTCATGTGTGGACTAGGTTGGTTTTGTTTTCTGTTCACTGTAAACATGATCCGTGGGCACTGCGCACTTTACAGCTCATTAGCCAAACCTAACCCTTGTGATCACCTCAGCTAGGTACAGGCTTATACCTGTTCGGACCAACACGTCACACTACAAACACGCCAATGTATTTAATGCTTTGAATAACTAAAACACACTGTGAACAAAATAAATCTGTTCCATGTTAAAATAAACTACGTTGCCAAGTCTGTTCCATGTTAAAATCAAGCCCAGTTGCATAATGAATAGAATCGTCCTGCGGTCTGCTATGATGAACCGCAACTTTGCTAGCTAGATATTGTATCTAACTAACGGGGACACAGTGACCTGGGAAACTGCGTAGTTAGCCTGAAAGATGACAAGCAACGATTTGTAGCCTACTTGACATTTTCTGACGAATAAATGACAACTGCCTAGCCGTTTTCAAATATCCTTGTACTCAACCTTACTAAAAGAGCATTTCTGTCTGGATAAGATGGTAAAATATGATTATCTTACCCGGAGCCGAGAAACTGTCATACAGTAGGATGCCATGTTTTTGCTGAAAGCTGTGTCGCTAAGGTGTGACGTAAGGAAGTCCAATTAAAGCTTTCCCATCCTGTGTATTCCAGACAGATATATAAAAGCTGTAGTAGTCATTGAATTGTTTTGGTTTTGCTAATAGTGTGTATAAATACGTTAAAATACTTTTAGCATATGAATTACAACTTAATGTGAAATTAAACGAATAAAGTAGCCTACTATCAGAAAGGATGTTGTTTTTTTTGTTCACTCATCTTACAGGACATGAGCAGTGATCATGAAGCTTACACTAAGTAAGCTTGTAGAAAAGACTAACAAAGTTCTTGCAGATGATTTTGGTGCTAAAATACAACACTGAAAATTCCCCCTTACTTTGGCAAAGCTTAGAAAGTTATTATGGCAGCCTATCACTGTAGGGTAGCCTAAACTGCTTTGCAATGATCATTTCTGAATTCACCCTTTCAGATATAGAAGCACATTTTATTTTACATTAGGGTTAAAGCATACCCACTTAATATAAACCGTGGAAGGTAAAGATTAATGGTTCACATAAGCATACCAAAACGGATGCTCTAAACATGATCTCAGTCAACGATGGAGCTTTACCAGTGATGATCAACATTGCTGTCTAGGTATCGCTGAGGAGGCGACGAGTAGGCCTACTTGATCTCCAGCAGAACCACCATTAAAATGGCCTCTGGAGAAGCTGGACTGATAGCCTATACTTGTATGAATATGTGCTCTGGAAGTCAGTATGCTATTATAGAACTGAAAACATCTACTTCCTACCTTGCTAAATATTTGATAGTACTGAGCTGCCTTATGGCATTTGTTATAATAATTAAGACCTTTATCAGGTTTTTAATGGCACACACGACACACTGGAACACACACGTGCATATATGGAGGCGACACAGGACACACACACACACACACACACATGCAGGTAAGCCTGAGGTCGCGGTGAATTTATTTTCTGCTTTTTACCATCCTGGACTGTCCTTCCTCAAGGACCCCCCAGGAGCAGTGGGCGGCTTGTAGCGCCCGGGGACCAAGTGAAGTGAACTGTCCATCTTTGGTCAGGGATGGACATGTGTTCTTAGGTTACTTAAACGGCACGGTAGATTATTTGTGACTGTAACTTGGTTTGTACTCCACTTCACTTATAAATTGGATTAAAGATGTGTCATATGTCACAACATTGCACTGTTTGCAATTGCTCGGATTATTTATATTTATAAACATATTTAGTATATTATATATTCTTCTGAAGTGTCTGCCAAATTAATCAATGTAAATGTTAATGTAAAAATTACAAAATAAATGTGAATAAAGTGTATTCCAGTGAACAAGAGAATAAAAATGTTCCCACCAACGTATCATTTGTATTGTACATGAAATAGAAAGTGTGTTGATGAGTCTGACAGAATGTTGCCTCTTAGTGATTAGAGCGACAGGTGGGACACCACTCTTTTAGATAATTATTTTAGGACCTGGGGCGACAGTGGTACAGGAGGTAAAGAAGTTGTTTAGTAATCAGAAGGTTGCTTGTTCGATTCCCTTTCGAAGCATCCTTGAGCAAGACACTGAACCCCTAATTGCTCCTGATGTGCAGTGTGCCATCAGTGTAAATGAAAAATGTGTATACATTGTGAGTCGCACATATGTAAGTCGCTTTGGATAAAAGCGTCTGCTAAATGACTAAATGTAAATGTAAGGACCCAAATAAACATGGGCCTACTGTATTTGGCAATGCCCCACTCAATTTATTTGCAAATAGGCCAAGCTTTGGCATCTCCTTCTTCGACTTGAGGGTTTCACCGCAGACATGGGACACCATTATATACACATATTTACAGATCGGTCATGTATTTGTATTGTATCGTGCATTCAGTTGGTATATTACATCCCACAATGCACTCAGCTGTGAAAGCGGGAGGATTTGACAGAAAATGGAAACGTGTCAAAAAACTTGTATTGCCTTTCAGTTTACAAAAAAAAGAATGTGACCACAAATATACATCTGCCATCGGATAATACTCACACGCAATGAATATTTCAAAAGCATGGCATGTCAAGAGCAGCAGTGCAACAACAAACATGTGCACCCGATACATTCCGGCGTAGATTAGCGCTCTACCTTTAAGAAGCTTTTGAAGACCCAACTCTTCAGAGAGCACTTCGCGTCCTAAACTGACACTTCGACTAGTGCGTAACTTGCAATTACAGCAGTTACATTTCTGCACTTCTTTCTTTCTTTTTTTATTTCATTTTGTTATATTTCTTATGTAAAGTAGTATTTATTTATTGTTATACCAGGTTCTATTGCTCGTAGCTTGACTATTCTCTCCCTTGTACGTCGCTTTGGACAAAAGCGTCTGCTAAATGACTAAATGTAAAATGTAAATGTAGAGCAGCAAAGCACAAACCACGTTACCCGAAATGCGTGTAAATATAAAATGCGAGCCCTTGCTGTAAGTCACTGCTGACTGGACATCGAAGCAGTCCAATTGAGTCTGGGTCCTCCCTTCTTTTCGACCAATAGCGCTTCTGTTGCTATCACATATTGTATTTTTAGCATTCGCCGAGCACCGCTCTTGAAACGGTAATGTCAGTTCGCCAAATAAAGTAGCACGTATTTACATTGACAGTTAAGGCTTGTGAAAAAATGTATCAAGAAGCCTTCAACAGCAAACGGGGCAGAATGAGTAGGCCATACTTGAAAGACAATATATTTTAAATCAGCCAATGATTACATTTAATGTCAGCTTGACTGTTTTTTTCTTTATGCCAAAGGATGCAGGATATTAATACATACATATGTTTGCATGCTAGTGTCTGTCTCGTGAACAGGCAAGTGTCTCAATTAAGGGTTAATTTATTACTACAATAACGTAAAAGTAGGTCCAACATGATAAAGCGTCATAGGGAAGGGGGTGTGGACAAAGAGGGTTTTTCTTGTATAAATGCGCAAGATTGTCAAACAGCAAAGTTTCTGCTGATTCTTACATCCCATTGAACTGGTGATGGGACTGCAATACGTGTATTTATTTTGCTAGACTAAAACATCTTAAAGGTTTCTGCAAGCAAATCTTCTGCTAAGCAATACCGTCCTCAAATTCAAGTTGACTTTAACGCCAAGGGAAGGGAAGGAACAGGCGTGCCATCAGTAAGTATACCATGCTTCTAACATTTGTGCATTTCATGTTTAATGTTACGTGCGTATGGCCGAATCCTTCATCTGTTCAATGTGTGTGTGTGTGATGATTGAAATACTTAATCTAGTACTCTACATTCTCATGTCAAGTAAAACAATACATGGTTGGGAGCGTCATCCATTTTAGGTGTGTTTGGGACTCGAATCGACTACTTTTAATGAGAAACTGCTTTTAAAAACAACAACAACGAAGGCTAGTTTGAGATGGCAATATGAACTCTAGTGTCAGTAACTGTTGTTGTGCTACAGTTTAAAAAAAAAATGCTTTTAATTAATGTCGGCTAATGTTTGTCTCAGCACCTGAAGCAAAGTGCCTTGTCTTGCCTGAATCGCCCATTTAAAAACTGTTATTTAGATTCCTTTAATGGTAACGTCAGTATATCCTAACAGCTCAGAAGAATCCAGAAGCTTTAGTGTTATCAAAAAACCATCGGGACGTGTGCTCGCAATGTTATGAGGCAGGCTACTAACAGATTGGGTAGTGCAACAAAAGTAGGATATCTGTAATGATTGCAATGCCATTTACGTCTTTCTGTCGTGCATATTCTAATTCTCATCGTTCACGTCCCACTTAAGATAAAAGATGTTACGCCTTATGTGTGTCTAGTACATCAAGACGACAGTTGTCCCCTGTCCCTCCTGTAAAGAGCAGAAGTCGACTCTTCGTTGTGTAAGGACGGGCCTCTATTTTCTTTTTTTGTGTTGTTTTTACACATACTATAGTCTACACCACGAAGATCATTGCCAACGCGGGCAGTGTTTGGAGGTGGTGTGCGTATAAAGTTAACGTGACATGGTTGGCAGCCAAAGTGTGACATGGCTCAGATGAAGCTCAGCTATTGAGCATTATCTATTTTTCCTTGTATTAGGCTAATCAATATGCACCGAGAGGTCACGTATTCAGGTATTGCCAATGACATTGAATGACATTGTACACAAGTGACTGTAAATACTTCCTATAAAGAGGTCATTTAAACTGAGTTATAATGATATTGTGTACTAAACTAAAGACCGTGCCTAGGCCTGTTCCACGTTTAGTTTTAGATAACCTGCGAGGGACTCTGGCTAGCAACTACACGAGCATTTAATCTACTAAATGGACGTCATCCCTGCATTCATGGGCCTACCATTGCTTTGGTTAAAGGCAGGGCGACTTCTATACGACGATGACATTCTGCTCCATTTTAACATCACACCATCGCTAAATCTAATGCTTCTGTTGTCGTCACTTGCCAGTGCAGTTTCTCCCTAGAACATAAAGGGATGTAGGCGACATCTACTGTCACTATTAATTTGCAGGTGATGGTGTATTGGGACCAATTGTTGTTTTTGCCGCAAAATTGAAGTAGACTGTGGAGAATCGTCGATCCAAACGTCCCTGTCTAGATATCTCAATAATTGCAAGGGTCTCACTGCTATGTTGTGATGATGGTGCGGAGGCGGGTGCATTATCGTTTACACACGCGTGATGATGACGTCAGTAACAATGCATACTGGGAAATGTGTTTCTGCAAACCTTTCCATACCAAAGCACCTGCCATTTTATATGCTTAATCTGTAGCTGTGGATACGTTTTTGATATCCTTTCTTCATGAATTACATTAATATTTTTGGGGTTGATTTGCCATCGACAGATTTTCTTTCTGTTTAGCAACTTTGATGGGATGCTGTGCTGTTTTTAGAAGTCTTAGTCCCTTGTTCTAGGGTTAGTAATAAACTGACTGACTGACCGACTTTGTTGCAGAATGTAGCACAGTGCAATGAAGTTATAGTCTTGTTAAGTTCACATTGGTAGTAGTAAAGGGTCACTGGTCAGATAATGCTGCTGCCAATGAGAAGCAACCACTTGTGACTGACCCTGGCACGACGAGTTCTTGTCCTTTCTTAATTACACGTCTAATTGAATCCAGCAGAATGTGTCTAAAGGTATTTTTATCACTTGCGAGATGTCATGTGCATGGCATAGGCTACGCATTAATATTGCATTGTGCCTGGCCACCACGTAATTGGTTAGGCATTATTGTTAGGCATTGTAATGGTAAGGTCAGAACTCAGTTTGAATCTATTTTGACAATCACTTGATTCTTGGACCATGTTTTATTCTGATAAGAACTCAGTTTGGTTCACTTAATTAAACTGCCATTTCCAGTGGCAAAGTATTTGGTAAATCTTGCAGTCTTTTGGTAAGATTGAATAGATGAAACATAACCATTTTCAACAGAATACAAGCACTAATGTAATTCACAAATGTAGAGTTTTCCTGAAGCTCTAAGCTAGCGTTTCTACTCCTTCAGGATGGCAATAACTTTATTTCTTCATTGTGTATTATCCTAGGAGGGGTGTTAATGGAGGAGGACTGAAGATTATGCTGCTCCTCTAGTTTACTGGATTTTTTTTTTTTTTTTGTATATATATATGTATTTCCAGTACACGCTGGGAAAGTGAAAGGGAACAGAGGAAGCTTTGACTTGGCATAGTGGCTTAACCCAAGTAATAAACACAGTGCTGACTGAAAGACTGCTTTCTCACAATGCACCTGGAGGTAAAGGTAGCCATCAACTTCATCGTGTCCTACCTGTACAACAAGCTTCCCAGACGCCGTGCGGATTTGTTTGGCGAGGAGCTCGAACAAATCCTCTTGTCCCGCTTCGAGGGCCACTGGTACTGCGACGCACCTTTGCGTGGATCGGCCTACCGGTGTCTGCATCTGGGCCTCGTCAGAGACCCCGTCGTGGAGCTGGCCGCCAAGAGGAGCGGGCTGGACAAAGAGGAGGTGCGTGCGAACGTCCCAGAGGAGTTAGCTGTCTGGATCGACCCCCACGAGGTGTCCTACCGACTCGGGGAGAGCGGAGCTTTGAAGGTACTGTACTTGGATGATCCACTTGGTTTAGGGAGCGAGGGCGTCATGGCGGAGGAGGGCCTCTTGAGCAAAGGAGACCTCGACCTGGACGAGGTGAGAAGCAGCTTGGGTTTCAACCCAGAGGCCCAGGTTTTTGTGCCGATCGGCGGCCAGATGTCACCGGTCCTGCTGCCCTCTCTGTCCAACTCTCCCACCCCCTTGTCTACCTCGTCATGCCATGGCTTGTACGGCTACTCGGCATCTAGCACCCCCTCCGCCCACTCCGCCCACTCCTCAAACACGTCCACGCCATCGCCACCCAGTGCTGCACTTCCCTACCTGCAGGCCCAGCATCATCAGCAGCAGCTGCAACAACAACAACAGCAGCATCATCAACAGCAGCTGCAGCAGCAGCAGCAGCATCAACAACAACAACAACAGCAGCAGCAACAACAGCAGCAGCAGCAGCAGCAGCAGCAGCAGCAGCAGCAACAACAGCAGCAGCAGCAGCAGCAGCAGCAGCAGCAGCAACAACAGCAGCAGCAACAGCAGCAGCAACAACAGCAGCAGCAGCAGCAACAGCAACACACTCCTGTCCAACCAAATACTCGGCCGCCTCCTCAGCCCATCACTTTCACCACAGCCACCTTCGCTGCCACAAAGTTTGGCTCCACCAAGATGAAGAAGTCCAGTATCGCTGGATCCACTGTGGTACCCGGTATGGGCGTGCCTCAGCCTCAGCAGCAGCAGCCCCAGCCGCAGATGCAGATGCTCAGCCGCTCCCCCACCACCGTAATCTCCCCTCCGGGGCTTCTGAAGCACAAGTCCCTCTCCCTCTCTCTGCACTCGCTGGGAGGGGGCCCCATGTCCAGCCAGCTCTCCCCTAACGCCAAAGAGTTTGTTTATCCATCCACGCAAGGCCACCCCCTCTACTTTGATGTTGATACTCCTCCAACCTTGCCACCACCTCACACCAGCCCCTTCCAGGCTGCGCCTGCTCACACTCACCCCCACGCCCACACCCACACCCACCCGTCCTTCGACCCGTTTTCTAGCAGCCCTCCTCCAGGTCAAGCTGCTGTCGGCGGCATCATCAATGCCAACGCGGGGATCTCGTTTGTGGAGAAACCCACGTTTGTCGATGGTCTAAGTGGGTATAACCTGCAGTATCCCAACCAAGCCTTCCAGCCTGTGGTTCTGGCCAATTAACCCTTCTATCTTTTGATCCAAAATATCAGCATAAAGGTAGTAGTAGTCGTCTTTGAGGACCTTTTCCCCCTCTTCTCAATGAGTTATTGTTACTACTAACACAGCATAGCTAAGAGCTTAGAGCGAGTATTAAGACTACTACAGATGCGACTACTTTATGTGACTGTCATATCACTCATTACTTTCTGTTGTTGTTTTTGTTTTTGTACCTGAGGAGTAAGTAAACAGCCTCTTGTGTCTCAAGCAGGTGTCTCAAGTTAAATGTTGGCCATTCTTGCACTTTTTTTTTTTTTTATTATTATTATTTATTTATTTTTTTTAAATGAAGACCTACAGCCACTAACGCTACAGTGACGCGGGGTTATCATTGTCAAGTTTGTACTGCACCTTCCTGAGCAGATGATGATTTAGATGGTTCTGGAAAGCTACGCTATGTCTCCTGCTGTGTCAGACCTGAGTAACGATGATTCTCTCTCCGAGATGATCACCAATGATGCACTTTTTTTCCCCCTGTTTTTGTGCCAACATTTATTTTCATCTGGTTTTATTTGAGGCTCGTGACCTTAAGTCAGCCTTTGTCCAGAGGACATGATTTTGGTTGAGTTAATACTGCACCTGTGCACCTGTGCACGCACACATACATGCATATTGTGAACTTTGATTGTGTCAGGACTATTCTGGTGGTTGAATGTGAAGTGTTTGTATGTATGCAATTTACAAGTGTTGGTCATGTCCCCTAAGAAGGGTTTTTTGAGGTGGTGCAATTTCAGTGTGTTTGGCAAGGAATTCCGTAGAAATTGTAATAAGTGACAGACAAAAAAAAAAAAACCCATCAAGGATTCGGATTCTGTGAAAGATGAGATGGCCCATCAAGCCTTTAGGTATAACAGCCAACTGATGTGTTTTCTGCCTCTCCTTCCAACACACTGGCATGCACACAAGCATCACAATCCCAGTCATCAGAGCATGAAGGTGAGCGGGCGGGCGGTATTGGAGGGGGGGATGGGGGAGGGCGGGCGGTATTGAGAGGATGGGGGGATGGGGATCGCTGCTAGAAGCAGGGATTGTGATAAATGGCTTAGTGTGTGACTTTGACTATGAAGATTTTACTCTACAAGGAGAGGAGGAGGCGGAGAAAAGGGACGAGGTCAACCAGAGGCGTCAGTAAAAGCTTTTTGCCATAATGTCTGCACTGCTTGTGCTGCAGTGTGTAGAGGCTCTTTTTAAAAGAAGACAAAAAAAGAAAGACAAAAAAAATAACCTTTTGCACATTTTTTTTTTGGTGAGTGATGCAGTAGATATTTTTCACTGCTCAGATGTGAGGGCAAGAGCAATGCAATGGAGGACGACATATTTCAAGACGGTGAATGTTGCCTGTTCATTTAATTTATACGGCGTGCAAGAGCCCTTCTTGCTCACTGAGATTTTGTCTGATTCGGGGGAAAGGGCATGAGATTGAGTCCTATTCAGGAGGAAAAATGGGGAAAGCCATAATATCATCCACTCCGTGTTGTGTTGTCTTTGGATCAGATGAGTGTTGTGTTGGATTAGGGTTTGTTGAGTGAAGAGGTGCTCCTTATCCTTAATCTGAATGTTTTTGTGCCCAAATCGTGCCCAAATTGTGCCCATGAATATGTTCTGCGTAAGCTACCCTGTAAGGCCCTTGACTTCTTCTCATACTGACGTCGCCCTTTCAGCAGTCCCAGGCCTTTTTTTTTGGTTTAGATGTGGCTGGTTGGGTACTGCTCTGTTTGTAAGTGTTTAAGATTGGGTGAAATAGGGGGTAATTTTTTTACATTCATTTGTAATTTATTTACAATTTTCTATATTTTCCTGTGTGTTTTTTGAAAGGAAAAATATCTACAACATTTATAAAAAAAAAGTATGACATGAATATGTATAGATTTCTTATGTTTAAATATCCTTTCTTTAGTTTCTTATGTGCTGAAGTTATTTTTTCAGAGTAACTATAAATAAATATATATATATATGCAAGAAGAGACAAGTAAAATGTGTAAAACAAAGTATTGAATGTGTATTGTATCTTGTATAGAGTTTGTTTAATAAAAGACGGGTAATATATATTATGTCTTCATCTGAGGGGTTTCTTTCAAGAGTTTCAGGAACGAATGTTTACAAATAGGGTTGGTATTTCCTTTTTTTGTTTTTCTTAAATCTTGGAAATGCATTAGTCGTCTTCTGTGTGCTCTAAAGGCGGTCTGAACAGCATCCTACCAATTTACCAACCAATTACTTTTCTCACCAATTCACCAACATGACCGGGCGGCGGGCACAGACTTGTTTCCGGATTATTCTATCTAGATCCCATTGAAAGTACAATGGTGGTGTTGGGTCCATTGGCAGGCACAGTGTGCTCTGCTCAAAATGGTGGCCAAGCCATTGGTCTGCATAGGCTGGGAGCAACACAGTCATAGTAATCTGACCTCTGACCCCTGACCCCGAGGCCACCAGAATAAGCCTTTTGTTGTGGTCACCTTCCCGATACAGTCCCAACACCAGAATGTCTGAGAGCTCACAGACGACCATGTGCAATGTGGAAAGCTGTTTTGGACCATTTTTAAATGTGTGTGTCACTCATCATCAATCCCCACACCACGTTCCTTTCAGACATGGACATAGTGTTGTAAGTGGGTTGAGAAGGGGGAAAAATGAATGTGCTGTGAATGTCTTTGGGATCAGGGAAGGGCAATCCTGGTCTCTTGTCAAGGGCCCCCAGTGAACACACTACTGACTGAGGCATTTCCTTAAAATCTCTTCGTTTAGTCAAATTTCTCTAAAACCCCAAAATGGCACAGGGCCATATAGTGCTCTAGCTCGCCGCCCTGCACTCAACAATTGAGTGAGATTAAGTCCAGTTAATCACAAATGGGCCACACTTCGGTCCTTTGAGTTTTTGGAGGTGAAAAGGCTTCGGGTTCTTGAAGTGCTTGGGGCAATGAGGAGGGTAAGTATCAAGGATCACAGGAAGTGGAGGGTGTGTGTGTGTGTGTGTCTGTGTCTGTGTCTGTGTCTGTGTCTCTCTGTGTGTGTGTGTGTGTGTGTGTGTGTGTGTGTGTGTGTGCCTGGGCAGTTCAAACTCATATGTTTTCCTACGGCCAGTGTCCGATATGCCGAGCTTCTTTGCTTTGCTATGGGGGTTTCACATATTGCCATCTGCTGCTACAAACTACATAATGCGTTGTACTCTTAGCTCAGTCCCTATGAGGATTTGCAATGATTTTGTGCATTTAAAAAAAAAAAAAAAAAAAAAAAGTGAATCATCCGTGTCCTACGCCAGTAATTATATGCAAGATTTATTTATTTATTATTTATTTATTTATTTTCACACCTAACACTTAGTGGGGCCCTGCCTGTGACCAAGAATGTCTTGACCTGAGGGGAAAACATTAGTTTTGTATTTGAACATATATTGCATATATTGTACTGTATTTTAGTTTGCATACTCTGGAGTATTTTGTTGAGACAAATACAAGTTTATTTTATATGTAATTTAGCTTTCAAGAACATATATGAGAGAAAATTAGATATATTATTATAATGCTTTTCTTTTTTTTGCCTGAATTTTGTTATAGTTTTTGTCCTATTTTCTATTTGATTGATTGTTCTATTTGAATCTTTCACAAACAAAATGCAATGACCTTTTTTCTGTGCTCCCCCTAAACGGGGACTTACTACAGCTGTTTCTTATCGTATGAGAGTCTTTTTTTAAAGTTTGTAATAAAATGGTGACATGGATGCATGGTAAATAAACGGCTTGTACTGTCCTCATTGTGTCTACTAGCAAGTTGACAATCTCCTGTATCCCTATATCCATATAGATAGATAGATAGATAGATAGATAGATAGATAGATAGATAGATAGATAATAAAGTATCCATCTATCTATCTATATCCATAGTAGCTAAAAAGGCCTTTTTATATGTGAAATTCTTTCTGAAACAATGTAGGCCTAGTTGACTACTATTCTGAAGTTTGAAGATCAAACAAAAGAAACTCCACTTCTCCTTATGGTATACTGCTCTCACTGAAGATAAATGCATTATCCATTCAGCTGATTTATTTAAACCATGCAGCTAATGTATTTAAACCATGCAGCTAATGTATTTAAACCATGCAGCTAATGTATTTAAACCGTGCTTTCCAAACATCACACATACACATCATGCTAGACATGGGGAAGCTGCTGATATTTGGACTGGGTCACTTTAACAGAAAATAAGCGACACCACAGTTCTTAGCACACAGTTCATTCCCCACCTGCAGCACATTAATGTACCATTAGATCTTTTGCCTCTTTATTCAAGTAAACGAAACATCACTACTGACGAGGGCTTTCTTTTTCCAGTGTTGTTGAGGTCAATCCGGACTTCAAGAGCCCACTTAATTCGACCACATCATCTCAAATTTCATTTATATATATACTGTATGTATATATGTGTGTGTGTATATATATATATATATATATATATATATATATATATATATACAATTCTTGCTTATGTCATGTATGCTTTACCTACGTATATAATTAACAAAATTATGTTATTTTAAAAGAGAATTAAGATCTTTATGCTCCAGCTACTTGGAATGCATTTCTCCTGTATAATCATTACCAAATATCCTATAAACAGTATCTGCCTAGTATAACCTACACCCACTCCTCCTGCAGCTCTTCATAGCCCTCCACTCTGCCAGGCAGTCTGCTGGAGCTCTCAGGCATCTGCTGGGTAGGCATGTGTTCTTGGGAGCAAGACTGAAACAAGCTTCGTTTCTCTCCTGGCACCACTGGAAGTGAAGGTTAACAGGAGTTAATCAACATGGAGAATGATAACAGCAGCATTTAAAGAAATTGCCTTCCTCTCCCCCCGTCTCCGTTTTGAGATGCCGGCGTGTTTGTTTCATCCCTCCGTGCCATCGAGCATCTCGCTTCCTCCTGATGGTTGTCTCTCTGCTTCCACCTAATCCCTCGGCTTTTCGTCGCTGCCTCCCTGCTCATCTCCCCTTTCCTTACCCACCCACTCGGCTTCCCCCTCCCCTTGTCTTTGAGGCACGTTATGCAACATCTCCCCCTTGTGTGTGTGTGTGATCATTACGCAACAGCACACACACACATGCAGAATACTAATGAGAATGTGGCTGAAGCAGTCAAACAGCAAGGATAGAGCACACGACTAGGCTCCATGGTGTGTGTGTGTGTTTGTGTGTGTACACAACTATGCTGTGTGTGTGTGTGTGTGTGTGTGTGTGTGTGTGGCGTTGAATATAGAGCTGTTAACAGGGATTGTTTTTCTCAAAGATGGATGGCTCCACCTCCAGTATGACATGTGGGTTCAACCTGCAGCACCATTGGCAATGCCAGATGAAGGTCACTTCCATGTTTAATCAAATGTGTCTTTATTAATATGCATGACACAAGACACTGTTAGGACATACAGCTAGAACACACACCCCGTATGGTGATGGGGAGAGAATACAAAGAAGGAAATGGAAGGTGCCTTTATATAAAAACAGGAACATCGCTCTTAAAAAATGACAAAAGAAGCTTAAAATGCACAAATGTACTGGACAAGAACAGTCCACTTCAAAAGTTTTTTTTTTTTTTTTTTTGCAAAAAGTGAGTCAGATTTAAATAAAGTGACAGGCTGCTACACTTCCAGGCAACTGTGGTCAATCACAAATTGAACAGGTGATGACCAGTACCTTAATATCATCAGTTCTTTTCTTTTTCAAGATAAAGAATTGGCAACCAAACCAATCAAACTAAAAATCCATTGTAATATTTCCCAATATTTGCAGCATGAAAAAGGCAAAGTCAATGTACCTCTGGATCACAATATTTTAATTGAAATACATAAATTACACAGTGATGAAATATTTTTTAATAGGGCACGATTTGTGACTCACCACCACCTGCCACTTTAACTGCCGTAGAAAAACAATGCAGTGATTTACAAAAATAGTAAAAAAAAAAACATTTCAACGTGTACTGGAAGTACAGGAAGCAGGAAATTAGTGCTGCGAACTATTCCATTCGGTGCATTTTAACATTGCATTACCTTGAATACAATTAGCTGCTCAGTAGACGAAACTAAGGAAACCCCTTCCCTTACTAACGCACAGAAAATGTACTGTATGCCAAATGCAGTCACTACCGTACGTCCTGCTGGTTATACACATCTAAGCCCAAAGCCAACATTAGAGGAGTTTAAAGGAATCACAATCACCGATTATCAATGTGTATTGGCCTGGCGAGGCCTCTATGATCCAACGCACTCTTGACATTTGAAACGACGCATTTGGTCATTTCCATATTACAATATTTCCATTTCAAAGGATTGGTGATTTCCCGTCGTTAGTTAGCCACAACTAGCTCTTCTTCGTAGGGAACCGTGATTTTTCAGAGGGCTCCACACCTGCCGTCGTTACTCCAACTTTTTATTAAGCAGCAGCTGGAAGCCCAAATCAATTTAGGTGCCTAATAATCCCCCTTCAATTTATCTCCGTTCTACTATTTTAGCAGATAAATCAATGGAGATCGCCTCTCTACCTTAGAGAAAGATGTTAAAACTCATTTATAATTCTGACACTACTACTGTGGAAATGCCAAATACCTTAGAGAAAGATGCTAAAACAACATTTATAATTCTGACACTACTCTGTGGAAATGCCAGATCTGTTAAATGACTGAGTCTCATGTTGGTTAGGTTTGGCCACGCGATAGTCTGCATTCACAGTCCTTGGCCACAGGCCATCACAGCCTTCGGAAAGAAAGAAAGAACTGGCCCAGCCTTCATTGCGACTATGTCCACCCCAGACAAACCACTCCTCCAAAAGAAAAACAGAACAGCCAATAATAACAACTTGTATGAGGTAAACACGATGGTGGATTGGTAGGAAGAGTAAAAAAAAAATCATAATAGTCAAATCAAGTGGGTACAACATCTTGGCCAACATCATCATCAACACCTCACACATCTCATCTTTAGAATCCCTGCACAGTTCCTGTTTGTTTTGTTTGTGTACTTCTGTCACAACACAAAGAAGTTATTGTTGTTGTAGAAATATTTGTGCACATCACAATCAATCAGAAGAGAAAAACATAATTACTAAATAATCAACTGCTTCAAAATAATCATAGTAAGATAACAAATTCTCAGGTATCACACTGAAACAACAAAAAACAAAAAAACAAGCCTATTTACATTTTATTTACACCAACAGATAACTGGTCCCTTTGTGACTTAGCAAATATGCTAAACCAAGGACACTCATTCATTCCTTTTGATAAATGTAATCTGCCTCCATAAATGTCCCTTCCCAACAGAAGAGACAGCCTGTGGCCACCTCAGCCTGTCAGTGAGACCATCTCAGGTATGTGCTGAGTGCAAGTCCATACAAAGCTCTGTTTACATATTCCAAACTCTATTTTACAAATGGGTGTTTGCATGACCCAAGTGAGTATTACTGTTTACACCACAGAGGAAAACATTTTCTTCAGTTTAGTTATGCATCTTTCCATCGTCATCCCTCTTTACTCAAGCACACGCACACACACGCACGCACGCACGCACGCACGCACGCACGCACGCACGCACACACACACATACACATACACACACACAGTCTCTCTGTCACGCACACACACTCATGCATAAAAACATTTGAGAGTGCAAAACAGTGGAGAAGAGCAAACACAAAGTCTTTGTGTGGACAAGAGAAGGACTGTACAAAAACTTCTCAAGGAGAGACACACACACAGACACACACACACCCTACTGGTGAATTAGGAAGAAAGAACTCTGAGGGCCACGGTCACCATGACCACAGACCTTCACACAGATCTAATGAGGTGCTGAGCAACACACACGTTTTCAAAGACACTCGGTTCTCTTCCCTCCGTTTTGTTCCGAGATCCCCACCAGGACGTCCCGCCTGCTCCCTCCACTCTCTCATTTATTCATTTATTCATCCGTTTCACCCTCTCCCATCATGAATAAATCAATAAATCATTCGATAAATCATCAATAAATCAATAAACCATCGCTTCACATGTCCTTGTCCTGAGCCTCCAACGCAGTGCTTCAAACAAATGAGAGAGAGACAGTGGGGTTATTTGGACTGGTAGAGTTTGGTGAGAACTAAGAGGGAAACACATCATTCAGCCGTTTACTTGGACTTCATGCTTTCACTGGTTACTGTATTGAGCCCTTGTTGTTGTTGTTGTTGTTGTTGTTGTATTGTGTCGGCCATTTTCTTGCTTGCTTTTAGCGTGATAGCTGATACAGAAGGAGTGGATTCATGTGCCTTCCTTATGTCCCCTTGCAGCTTGGCTCATCTCTTAGCTCGGTTGGTGCTGGTTGTTTTTATTCCTCTTACTTGTGTGACAGTGGGCGCCTCGAAACACCACCGGTGCTGAAAAACCAGGCCCGACCCCCACCTAGCCACCTCCTAGTGCCTTTGACAGTGTCGTCGTTCAAAACCCCTAGGTGTTGTTTTGTCACAGCATTCTGCAGGGACACTGTTTTTCTGGTGGTGGATTTGTGTGTGTTTTCTTTGTTTGGTTTTCATTTTATTATTATTATTGATGTTGCTGCTGCCGTTTCTGATGGGTATCAAGAAGAGGCCTTGAAATTTGTCCCCTTACAGCGGCCCGTATTTGGCCTCGTAGCGGGCGACGACGCTCTTGCACCGGCCCCAGTCCTTGCGCAGTTCGGCCACTTCCTGACGCAGCGCCGAGTTCTCGCGCTCCAGGAAGGACGCCCGCACGGCGATCTGGTTCTCCTTCAGTCGGCGGGCGTCGCGGGAGCGCTTCGCCGCCACGTTGTTCTTCTTCCTCCTGGACCAGTACTTATCATCCTGCAAAGGTAAACAAAGATGGTAAGTACTGTGTATGTTGTAGGGGGGTACAGCATTCCCCTATCCCTCAACAGCAGGTATGATGGTTCTGTGCAGTGGTACAGGAGGTAAAGAAGTCGTTTAGTAATCAGAAGGTTGCTAGTTCGATTCCCTGTCGAAGCGTCCTTGAGCAAGACACTGAACCCCTAATTGCTCCTGATGTGCAGTGTGCCATCAGTGTAAATGTAAAAATGTGTATACATTGTAATATGGATAAAAGCGTCTGCTAAATGACTAAATGTAAATGTAAATGTCAAAAAGGGCAAATCAACGTGCACAGCCCAAGTGCAGGACAAGGTAAATCACAAACAGGGATAAAGAAAGTCTGCACACACACAGTGGTTTCCTCCACTATGAGATCCTGAGATGGTCAATGTGTTGTTTAATAAACTCTCGTGAGTGTGTGTGAACACTGTACTGTACAGGGACATTTAGCAGACGCTTTTATCCAAAGCGACTTACATATGTGCGACTTACAATGTATACACATTTTACATTTTACACTGATGGCACACTGCACATCAGGAGCAATTAGGGGTTCAGTGTCTTGCTCAAGGACGCTTCGACAGGGAATTGAACTAGCAACCTTCTGATTACTAAACGACTTATCTACCTCCTGTACCACTGTCGCCCCTTTTATTTTCTTTCCCAGTTCTGTACGACCTACCTTTCTCTCGTTAGGAACGAACACCTTCTTGGCCTTCTTGATCATGGGCTGGGGCTTCAGCTCGTCCTCGGAGAAGCGATGCTTGCGAGGGTTAAAGAGCTCCCCGCCGGGCACGCTGGACAGGACCAGGTCAGTGGGGTCCGGCTGGAAGTTCACGTCCACCTCAATCTCCTCCGGGTCAACGGGGGTGGTCGGGCTGGCTCTTTTCTTAGTAGATTTGCCTTCAGAAAATGACAACATTATGATTAACCTTTTTTTCTTTTAAACAAGAAAGACTCAGTGATATTACACCACAGTTGAGACGGTTGATACAAGGGAACAACATGGGGTTAGAATGTGGATGAAGATTACCTAGCTGACACAAAAGCACATCTCATGCTCTACTCGTACACGTTGGCACATGCAACAGCTAGTCCATGTGAGGGTTAGGTGTGTGTGTGTGTGTGGGGGTGAGGTGTGTGAGCTGCACTGTAGCTATGTGCCATGCCTGACATACAGCACATGCCTGTGCATTTGCCTGAATGACCTCCATGTGTGTGTGGGAAACAGGCTGTGAGTGTGTGTGTGTGTGTGTGTGTGTGTGTGCGTGTGTGCGTGTGTGTGTGTGTGTATGTGTGTGTGTGGGGGAAACAGGCTGTGAGTGTGTGTGTGTGTGTGTGTGTGTATGTGTGTGTGGGAAACAGGCTGTGAGTGCGTGTGTGTGTGTGTGTGTGTGTGTGTGTGCATGTGTGTGTGGGAAACAGGCTGTGAGTGTGAGTGTGTGTGTGTGTGTGTGTGTGTGTGTGTGTGTGTGTGTGTGTGTGTGTGTGTGTGTGTGTGTGTGTGTGCATGTGTGTGTGGGAAACAGGCTGTGAGTGTGTGTTTGTGTGTGTGTGTGCGTAGACCGACAGGTTATTTACCTGCCTTACCTTGTGCAGCTTTTAATTCAGTGGCGTCTGTCACAGATTCCGTGTCATCATCCTCCTCCTCGTCCTCCTCTTCTTCTTCTTCCTCCTCCTCCTCCTCCTCATCTTCTTCCTCCTCTTCCTCCTGCTGCTGTGCCTCCTCATTCTTCCCCTCCTCCACTGTGGTCTGTAGTGGGTCTGCTGGTTCTGCTGGTTCTGGAAGAGCAGCTTTTGGGGCTTTAAGGGTCGTGGCCGTCGTGGAGGAGGACAAAGACACCTTGGCCTTGCTCACGCTGCCGCTGCCGCTGCCACTCCCTCCTCCGCCGCTCTGCTCCCGTCCCAGGCTCCGCTGGAGCTCCTCCTCCAGGGAGATGGGAATGCCGTTCTCCAGCAGGAACTCATCCAGGTCCATGTACTCCAGGTGGAAGTTCTCGCCGTCGTACGGGATAGTCTTCTCCCAGATGGCCGGCGTCAGGGAGGCCGACGAAACACCACCCCCTGCCCCTCCTCCGGCAGCGGCCGCCGCGCCGCCACCGCCGCCACCGCCGCCACTGCTGACAGCATCACCTCCAGACGACTCTGTGTGCTCAACCAGGCATAGCTTCTCCTTCTTGATCTCTGAGTGTTCGAAAGGGTCCAGACCAAGAGACCAAGAGATGATGCGATGTAGGGTAAAATTACAGAGGAAATGGGGGAGAGAAAGTTTTAGATTAGAATGTGAACTCAAATAATACGTTTCAAAAATATATTTTTTTAAATCAGTGACATGCACAAGTGAAGGTAGACTACGACAGCACTGTGCCACAACAAACACACAGGTAGAAGTTTTGCGGTTGCCCGATGCAAGTGCACAAACACAACACACAAAAACACACCGTGGCCCCCAATGAATCATCATCAACAGCACAATGAATTTACGCTTTCATTTCCAAATTACAATATCATCATCATGCATGTCTAACATCTGGGACACCATGTTTATACAGAGAAACCAGTCTTGTTACCGACATTGGGGCAGGAACGCATTTAGAACGTCATGTTCTTTTTGGACTACAGCCTCGGTACGCACTGTTCCAAGTGTCGCACGCACGGTACAACGCGAACGGATGAATGACATTCGCTACTTACTAGACTCTCATAAGCAATCAATCTTCTTTTAAACCCCTGGTGAATGAATATGAATAATATGTACACAAACGTGTACACAATACAAACGGGAGACAGACGCAAATATTTGAAATTTGATAGGCCAATATGTTCTAGCGCCGCCTAGAAACAACTTGACAATTGTACCATTTTCATAGTAGTTTGTATGTGGAGTAGCCTACATTGCCTATTGTTAACCCTCTCCTCAGCTTTACGTGTCGAATGCCGTTAGCCATAACAGGTACACTAGCTCCATTTATCGATCTATCACAGAAAAGCAGACATCTTACCATCATCGCCCTCGTCAAGAATATTGGGGGGAGGAATGTCCATCACTTTCTTCAAAACAAACGGGAAAGGCTTCGCTTGTCCCGAGTTCGGCGCAAGAGTTAATGTAATTGTCTCGTCTCCAGACATTATTGACTGATTGAAAGGGCCGATTCCGCGCAAATATAGGCTATGAAAGACAAACGTTCTCTTAAAGTTGCTTGTTTGTTGTGATAGTCCTGTCGCCGTGAGACCTCTTCATATAATTAGTTTCGCTTAAACAAATGTAAACCGAACCCAATGTCCCCTTTTGCGCTCACTGTTTAGATATTCATGAAGTACACGCCTTGGGTAGAATTTTGCCGTAGCTGATAGGTCAGTTCACTGGCAGTCATTAATATAAATAAGCAAACATCTGCAGGACGCAGGACATGTATTCGTACTCAAGGACAACACTATACGGAAACCCGAGACGATTGGTCGGCAGGGATCCAATCCCTCTCGTAGCAGTAGACTTAGGCTACATATACAATCTGAGAAACGTGATCGTCGAAAAGAACACTGTGTCTCCAACAACAGTATTGTCCCCACTGAAAACTAACCACGAAGCATTCAGGATGATATCGGGTGACACCGAATAATCACCTGACAGACTCATCCTAAACCTGAATAATTCTAAAATAATAATAACAATGTAAACTAAATAAAATAACAGGAAATATGGGCTATGCTAAATAGTCTTTGTTACAAATATAAAGGCCATATTCACATGCTTAGGCGTATGATGTTATATTTTATGATTGTTGTTCGATTTAGAAACAGACAAAACAACCCGACAGCCTGTATTTTTCCACTTCCGCTGAACACTCATGTCAAGACACGTGCCGTTCTCCCTCTGTGAAAACTCATTTGAAGGGCGGGGGTACCGTCTCCGCTCGTGTCTGCACATGAACCAAGCTACTGGAATGCGCGAGAACACGCGAGACCGTGCATGTGTGGCTTGTATTTACAATTTGTGTGTCGCAGTTTCTAGATGTGTTATTTGTTTATGCGCTGTAGGCTTCCAATTATATATCAAACCGCCGTCGGTGGGCCTCAGATATGAAAAGTTTAGGACTTGGAAGAAATTCCGGTCTATGGTGTGACAAATGTAAAGTAGATATGTCCTATTGAGATCCTATGAAAGGGTCATACTGTATTAAAAGACAAAAAAAAGATTGACATACTGTGTTGATTTACTGATTATATTGAATACACTTGAAGAAGTCATCTTAAATCAATTAATACTATCTGTAGCAGTAAGCGTTTTTGTATTGTCACATAAAAAAAAGAAAATCTTAAAAAAAAGATATCCTTATTATCTCCTTAGTTTCTCCTAGACAGATTGAGATTAAAGGAACTAAAAGTGGACATTTCTTGCTTTTCAGGTTTCTATATGGACCACATTTCTCCTACGGTGTTAAAGGAGAGAGCTTAACAGGGTCACAAATCATGCTCAGGTTTTGCTAAACGTTTAGACATCTCAATATTACCTCCTCTGATTCTCTCTAGAAGACAACTCTGGTGTTTGGGGGTCGGAGGATTCATTTTCTCCGATGGCGCTTGTGTAGCGGCCGTGGAGATCTCGTGCAGGAGATAGTTTATACTATAGCATGGAGAATACCAAAACAAATTCCTAGTATCTGTATACATGGCGAAATAAAGTTGAATTGAATTGAATTGAACAGGGTCACAAATCATGCTCAGGTTTTGCTAAACGTTTAGACATCTCAGTATTACCTCCGCTGTTTCTCTCTTAAGACAACTCTGGCGTTTGGGGGTCGGAGGACTCATTTTCACAATGAAGTACATTTAACCAGCCTACGACAAGAAGACTGTTCAAAGCTGTTTACGAAAAGGGTTAGTGAAGTGAGCTTTTGTTAATTATGGCAGATTTCTACAATAAAGTGTCTTATCTTATTTTTTGTCTTAAACTCATTCTCCTAAGAAAGTTTAGGAGAAATATCTGTGATTAAATTCATACAATAATGACACAATAATGAGAGTCACATCTGGGTCTCCTGTGCTGTCCATCTTTGAGAACAAAAAAAACATTTATGGGGCGCCTCCATAAATATAAATAACCGTTCCACACATGCTGTGATGACCTTTACAGATACGATCATTCCTCGGGTGGCAAGGTGCCTGAGCTTGGACAGTCAACATACTTTCTCTGTGTGTGTGACCAGTTTAACCACCTTCAACCTCCAGCTGTGAAAAAGGCAAGGCAAGGCAAGGCAATTTTATTTATATAGCACAATTCATACACCGTGGTAATTCAATGTGCTTCACATACATGCACAACAATGTGCTTCACATAAAAAAAAAGCAAAAGGTCAGTGCATGATCATAAAAACAGTAAATTATAGAAAATAAAAGCATGAGAACATTAAGGCATAAAAATAGTAAAATATAGGAAATAAAAGCATAAAAACAATAATAACAATCACTAGTCTACTACAGTAAGCAATACTACTTCAAAGGAACTGTTCATGGCCAGTTAGCAGAAGGCATCTGAGAAAAGTTTGGTCTTTAGTCTAGATTTAAAACTGAAAGTATTTGGAGCGTTTTTAATGTCTTCTGGAAGTTGGTTCCAGAGGTGAACCGCATAAGGGCAAAGCGCGGAGTAGGCTAGGCTCTTGCATACTCTGTGCAAGGACACATAGGAATGGATTTAGATTTACGATAGCAGGGCAGTTTTTATAGTAGCCCTATTTTAAGGAACATGATGTCTGTCTGTGACAAAATCGATAAGTGAAAGCAAAACGCATGACAAAAGCTAGGACAAAACAATAATAATAATAATAATAATAATAATAATAATAATAAAACTTTATTTATATAGCACCTTTCATGCAAAAGAATGCAGCTCAAAGTACTTAATAGGCCTACTTTTCATGGCATGCCTTTCCATCAGCCTGAGCGTTTGTGGGTTTAGTTTTATAATCTCAATATGACTGTTTGAGAACGCACGTCATCCATATGTTATTATATTCATGTTTTATAATCTCAATATGACTGTTTGAGAAAGCACGTCATCCATATGTGTTGGCATAAGAGAGAGTCTAGGCCTACATGTCAGGCAGGACATTAACATTTAACATTTTAGTTTTAGCCAACTGCCAACAGTTAAAATACCTTATGAATCCCCAGGACACCTGAAACAGGGCCACTGGCAAGCATGCTGAGAATGTTACATGGTACATTCAGCTGGCACATTCAGCTATTATGATCCAAACATTGAGTTAAATGTGTGTTAAGGTGTTTGATACACTGCTGTACTGTGTGTGAACTTTGAATGTTTGATTCAGGTTTTTGATAACATATGACATAGATAGAGCACAGCGTGAGAATAAGAATTTACATCTGTTCAGCAGTGATGGTAATATTTCTTTATTTGTTACATGGTAAAAAATCCAAATAGTTGGCTTTTCGAGAATGTTAAATGCTTAAATGGTTTTAATGTGCCTTAGATATTTAATTCATTCAGCCAATACTATGTTTATGACAAAGTCATCAGTTGTCTAGTTATTCTGCCTTAATCCATGATCTGAGGATCGATTGTTTGAGTCTATAGATATTTAGTTCAGGGGAAATCGCGGGTTTCTCTCTCTGTCTTTTGGAGATTGTCGAGTAAACAGCATTCTTTTGGATGAAGGAAACTCTGAATGACTTTGTGGTTATTTCTCACTAGTTCAGAGGTACAACAAGAACATGTATTTTTAATACTTTCAAAGACATTACTGCAGTCATCTTTGTTCACTCTGTGCTAGGGCCACTTGGGGTTGACCTTTTTTTAAGCACATGACAACAAAAGCCAAAAGCAGAGACCTTCTCCATTCTACCGAGAGTCACTTCTCATTCATTGCAGTCCACTGGAGCAGTTACCACGTTGCACTTTTAGAAGACTGCTGCCTGGTATGTTTGAAAGAATCTTCAGTGAACTAGAATGGACCTCTAGGTAATCGGTTCTGGGGAGAGATCAAGACGTCCATCTTAAGAAACCCCGCTACTCATTGAGCTCCACTGGCTGCCGGTAGCTGCTCGCATTAAGTTCAAGTCACTTATGCTTGCCTACAGAGTGCTTGCTGGTTCTGCTCCCACCTACCTAAATGCTCTTGTAAGGGCAAATGTCACACCCAGAGGACGCTGCGCTCGTCTAGTGAGCGACGTTTGGCACTGCCGTCCGTGCAAGCACGGCAATCCAAACTATTCTCATTTGTAGTTCCATGTTGGTGGAACGAACTGCCTAGTACTACCAGAGCAGGGGCGTCCCTCTCTACCTTCAAGAAGCTTTTGAAGACCCAACTCTTCAGAGAGCACCTCCCCTCCTAACTGGCACCTTGACTAGAGCTTAACTTGCACTTCAGCAGTTACATTCCTGCACTTCTTTTTCTTTTCTAGGTCGTTGTTTTTCTAATTCTCATGTAAAGTAGTATTTATTGTTACACCATGCTTTTTATTGCTCTTAGCTTGACTGTTCTCTCCCTTGTACGTCGCTTTGGACAAAAGCGTCTGCTAAATGACTAAATGTAAATGTAAATGTAAAGAAAGGAAAAGTCCTGCTAATCTTCTTTTGTTGTCCCTAACCTTGTTATTATTGTTGTTGTTGTCCCTAACCCCCATGTAAACAACAGCCAACTTCACCCTGATTATCTCCACCTGTGGGTTTAGCTTCTGAGCGGACGGTTCAGTCAGGCGCTTGACTGAGGGTACTGAGGGGGACCTTTCATTTACTCAACCTGGATTTACTACTTCTTCCCTAGAGCAGTGGTTCTCAAACTTTTTGTCCGGGGACCCCATAAAATCCATTTGCCAAGTCTCGTGACCCCCCCCCCACACATTTTGACAGGATATTATAGGTCTAAATTCAGTTTCATCTTGAATGATGAGACTGCTTGCTGAGACAATATTAGTTTTCATTTTCCACACTGATGTAGAAAACACCATTTCTGATAGACTATACAGCATGTCAAAGCCTAATATGTTGATGCACAGGGCAGCAAGATCATTCCGCGACCCCCAAAAAACTTTTGGCGACTCCACTTGGGGTCCCGACCCCTAGTTTAAGAACCACTTCCCTAGACGATATCTTACAAAGCAACATGTCTTAATTAACCAGATGTCTGTGTTCAACCTGGAAATCTTCCAAGTGAAGACTAAAACAAAAAGGCCACAATGCCAGTGTTCTTTTTTGCGCACAAGAAATAGAGGCAGTTTATCAGGGAAAATTCCAATGCTGTATTATAAGTCTTATTTCTTTTGGCCCTGTCTTTCAATCTTCTAAAAATGTGCAGAATTCTTGTCCTCGAAGAATTCTCTTTTTAACCCTACCGACTGGGAGTAGCAAGTGCATAATTCGGTTAAGTTCCACAGCATGTTCTGGTCAGTCCTTTAGGTCTATTTTGGGTTCCCTCAATCAGAATCCATTTGCTTTGACACTCAGGATGTACTACCTCTTTGAGTAAACAGTTTGTGTAGAACTCATAACATATTGGTGGTTCAGGAGGTAGAGAAGTCGTTTAGTAATCAGAAAGTTGCTAGTTCGATTCCCTGTCGAAGCGTCCTTGAGCAAGACACTGAACCCCTAATTGCTCCTGATGTGCAGTGTGCCATCAGTGTAAATGTAAAAAAAATGTGTATACATCCTTGTAAGTCGCTTTGGATAAAAGCGTCTGCTAAATGACTAAATGTAAATGTTAACATAAAAACCTCCAAACAAACACATGGAATCCCTTAAGAAAAATCTTTATTGGTATGCTTTGGTCCATTGCTTTTACACGATTATGTCAAGAATCCTCAAGAACAAAAAACCCAGTTCTCTGTGTGGGTCTTTTAACATTGAGTCCGCATGTGCACAGAGATACTCATCTTCACTGTCGAGTTCATAGACTGATTAACGGAAATGACATTGTTTGAAATGACAGTCCTACTCTCAAAGTCAAGATTACAAGTACTGAAAAAGCAATTTGGGTGCAACAGTAAAGGTAAGTGTTATTAATTGTAAAACAGTTAACAGTTGAAAAAGCTCATTAGTTTTGCTCTGCAGTTTATTATCGTCAATCAACAAAAATGATAAATGAAGACATGAATTGCATATTAATCGCACCCTAAAATCGCTTCAGTGTGGCAACTCAGTTCAGATAATTTATTTTGAAATCCCAGCAGCTGCAATGGGAAACAAAATCAATAATTTATGCTTTCTGCAGAAAACACACAACAGAGTCCAGTTTTTTCCAATATATTGAAGTTTTCACGAGTGCCTTGAATACTAATCCACTGGCACATGAAAAGAACAGGAAGTGAGGTCATGAGCCCCACAGACTTAGATTGGGATGTGGCACTGAACAAGATAATATCACTTTTAAGGCACTGAAAACATGTATAGATAAATTCAGTACTCTTACATTTAGGTATTGGACCAAATAAACACAAATATAAAATGGTGCCGATTATACAACAAAAGTGGAGAAAGAACATTCCTAATTCTAAATTGTTCAAATAACCATTCTCTAAAACATTCAACAACATAATTTTTGTAATATGCTAATATGTGTTACATTATCAACTGTACCAACCCCACAACACAAAGAGAGTATACAAGAAGTAACATTTCAGTGAGGTTGTTGTCTCGATAGACATTGTAAACAAACATGTGTGCCGTTGTTCAAGATAAATGCAATTGCACACCACTTCCATGGTATTTTCTGTTTAAAAAATAATATTGTTCACATGATCTTCATTACTACTGAATAACTTTTCAAGAAAAGCAACTAGC
>NC_045152.1:32960413-32965413 GCF_900700415.2 Clupea harengus | reverse complement strand
CACACACACACACACACACACACACAGACACACGCACACGCACACGCACACGCACACGCACACACAGACACAGACACAGACACACAGACACACAGACACACAGACACACAGACACACGCACACGCACAGACACAGACACAGACACGCAGACACAGACACACAGACACACACACACGCACACGCACAGACACAGACACAGACACAGACACAGACACACAGACACACAGACACACACACACACACAGGAAATAGGAACTATGTGAATATATGAAGCAGAACCTGATAGTTCAGTGAAAGATATTTGTAAATAATGTGATTTTGCAGAGATGCCATTGTGGCAGAAGAATGTGGTGATTGCTTTTGACATTTGATATATTATTTTGTGGCGGGTAATGTTTAGAAAACTATCCAGTTTGCATCCTAAGACGCAAGACACAGTTGTCCCAGCTGAAAACTGACCTGTATTTGTCTCTCTGTTGTGTTATATGCAGTATAGTGTAAATATGTATATATATATATATATATATATATATATATATATATATATATGTTCAATCTATATTTTTATTGTTTTTGTGTCTGAGAGCTGCTACCTCAATTTCGTTGTACTTGTGCAATGACAAATAAATATATTCTATTCTATTCTATTTTCTATAACGCGCACTACGCGCTGTGCGTAGGGCACCAACTCCTGTGGGGGCACCAAAAAATAGGCAACTGAAAAATCATCATAGTTATAATAATTATAATGCCGATATTATTTCATATAGAAATATTAGGCACCGTTTAAGCATGTATATCACAAAACAGGCAGAACAAGAGAGATATTTAATTTATTGACAAATAAATATATTCTATTCTATTCTAATTTCAGAAAGCCAAAGAGAGCAGCTCACAGCCTTCGGCCCTCATGTGGGTCCACACGTCCCTCTCCTCCTGGCTGTGAGCGAAGGAGCAGTTCCCAATGTAGTGGCACTTCCTCTGGTTTAGCACATGGACGCATATCTGAGGACGACATTTACATTTTACATTTAGTCATTTAGCAGACGCTTTTATCCAAAGCGACTTACATATGTGCGACTTACAATGTATACACATTTTACATTTACACTGATGGCACACTGCTAATTAGGAGCAATTAGGGGTTCAGTGCCTTGCTCAAGGACGCTTCGACAGGGAATCGAACTAGCAACCTTCTGATTACTAAACGACTTCTTTACCTCCTGTACCACTGCCGCCTACCTCCTGTACCACTGAACGCACACGTCAAGCTTAGTCCCTTTCCAAGAACACACACACACTGAGGCAGCACATGGACGCATATCTGAGGATGAACGCACACGTCGTCAAGCTTCGTCCCTTTTCCATGAACACACACACCGAGGCAGCACTGGGACTAAGACAGGCAAATGAGAGACTAACGCGCTTACAAGACCAAAACAAACTTAAATTCTGCTCGGCCCAGCTGTGGCCTACACATGTATGTCCCACATAGGGGCAGCAAACAACGCATTTAGGAGCAACATTTACATTACATTTAGTCATTTAGCAGACGCTTTTATCCAAAGCGACTTACATATGTGCGACTTACAATGTATACACATTTTACATTTTACACTGATGGCACACTGCACATCAGGAGCAATTAGGGGTTCAGTGCCTTGCTCAAGGACACTTCGACAGGGAATTGAACTAGCAACCTTCTGATTACTAAACGACTTCTTTACCTCCTGTACCACTGCCGCCCCACCTACAACAACACCATGAGGAAGGTCGGGTTGAGGCAGATTCCACCCACTAGCATCTGCGATGGCCTTTGTGGATGCAATTGACTGTGTTTCAGTCTTCATCATCATCATCATCTTCACCATTGTTTTGTCATGTGGAGACCAATCCGCATTGAGCATTTGGTGTGGTCACAGAGTAAAATGACCAATTGGAATGAACGTGGTGGACTTTGGGCTCAAAAACGCTGTTCAATACAGGAAAAAAAAACTGTACTTCAGATGGTATTTGTTCCACGGTTGTTGGGTGCAGAAGAAAATGTTGTTGTTTCCTCCCCACCTGTTGGCTACTCTCGCTTACTCTCATTTGATCAAAGGCACTGGATCTTCACATGGAACATTGAGTTCACTTATAAAATAACTTTGTGTTTAAATGGTTGACTATAAAATTGTTTTATAAAAGCAATATAGTACTCGTGCGAGTGGGGTAGGCAACACCACCCGTGGGAATATCCCTTACCTACCCCACTCGCACGAGTACTATATTGCTTAATTGATCATTTGAGGATATCAGTCATGGCGAGTCTTTAACATAAACATTTAAGTGGGTTAATCTATAATACTGTAGATTAGAACAATCTTAACAATCAAATATCTATCATAACGAAGTTGCTTTCTTTGTGTGAGTTCAGTCTACACTATTTCTGTTCGTATACTTATCATCCTTCAATGGTGGCATTAGGAATGTTTAATATGAATAATAATAATAATGTTTAAGAATAATAATAATGTTTAATATGAATAAAAACACATTTCTTTGTGAATTTTTAGTCACTACTATAAAGCCCCACTGTGTATCACCTAGAGCATCGGTTCCCAAACTGGGGTACGCGTACCCCCAGGGGTACGCAAAGTGGTTCAGGGGGTACGCGGGGAGAAAAATTTCCGCAATAACGGAAAACGGACGGAATTCGCTGTATTTCTTTCTAATAAACACAACAACGAACCCAACGATGAACAAGCATTAATTAAAAAACAAAACCACTGAGAAAATGTCGGTTGACTCACACACCTCAACACATACAGCCTGTAAAATGAATTCGCTCATCTTCCCAATCGCCTGCAAATAATGTTTTTGAAGTCTTCTGTTCTGTTGATGGCTGGCAAACAACAACCTTAAAAGGTTTGGGTCACTTGTGGCACATATTATTCACTCATTTTAAGCCATAAATTTACCTCAGGGAATAAAACGGAATTGTGAAAAGGAGAACGTAGGTGGAGATTGAATGTCTGAAGGGGTACGAGACTGTAAAAAGTTTGGGAACCACTGACCTAGAGTAATACTTTAGAGGACAAAGCCTATGCAGTCTAAATTCAAAGCCTATGCAGTCTAAATCCAAAGCCTATGCAGTCTAAATCCAAAGCCTATGCAGTCTAAATCCAAAGCCTATGCAGTCTAAATCCAAAGCCTATGCAGTCTAAATCCAAAGCCTATGCAGTCTAAATCCAAAGCCTATGCAGTCTAAATTCAAAGCCTATGCAGTCTAAATTCAAAGCCTATGCAGTCTAAATCCAAAGCCTATGCAGTCTAAATTCAAAGCCTATGCAGTCTAAATTCAAGGACTGAGAGACTTAGGAGGAGTTTTTACCCACAGGCAGTGAGACACTTGATCTCAATGTTTTCCTTATTTTTATTTATTTAATTTTTATAAAATTTTCTTTTCATTTTTCTTTTCTTTTCTTTTTGCACAGTGTGTGGAGTGTAGACCCTTTTACATTTCACTCCATTCGTTGTATGTGACAAATAAAACACTTCTTGAATCTTGAAATCACACGGCAATCAGGACCCTTGAACAGTTGGGCCTTTGTACACGTGAGTGATGCATGATGCTCACATAGACTTAAAGACCGTTATGTGACGTATTTCAAGGTATCTAAAGAGGAAGAGAGAGTTTAAGACATTTCGAACAGTCCTTGCTCTCTTAATAGGAAGGAAGGAAGGAAGGAAGGGAGCATTTGAAGCCTATTCGAACAGGCCCATAGACTTAAAGATGACCTAAAGATGCACTCACATCATATTTCTGAGGGTGGTTCCTGGAGAAGGGTGGAGGTCTGACCATTATCCATTTCTAGGGTTAGGGTTAGCACTCACGTCATATTTCTGAGGGTGGTTCCTAGAGAAGGGAGGAGGTCTGACCATGATCCATTTCTTCTTCTCAAAGGCCTTCACCAGAAGCACCCGTCGCTCCTTAATCCAGCTGCAAAGGATTATGGGAGACTATTAGTCACCGTGCGTGCACACTGTACCATTGTGACCTCTAGATGTGTGTGTTTGTACACTGAAGGTCATTGGGTCATTTACTTTAATTCCAATGCTACAGTGAGATATCTAATTCTGCAACATGCGTGGGATGGAGGTTTAGCAACACAGATACTCCAGCGTGCAACATCAGCAACGTTACCATGGCAAGGTTACCATGGCGTTTTATTGTATCTTTTCCATGGTCCTTTCTAAGAGGCCTTGAGAACGTGCCAATCCTCCCTAAACTGGAGGTGGAGAGCTGTGTGTGGGAGTGTCAGAGTGGCATACATGCACTTTTACTGAACTGAGATCAGCTCTTCACTTATCGTCCTTTCAGACTACACAACGTTTCAGTTGCCGGAGGTAAAGGGAACGGCAGAAGACACATTTACATTTAGTCATTTAGCAGACGCTTTTATCCAAAGCGACTTACATATGTGTGACTTACAATGTATACACATTTTACATTTTTACACTGATGGCACACTGCACATCAGGAGCAATTAGGGGTTCAGTGTCTTGCTCAAGGACGCTTCGACAGGGAATCGAACTAGCAACCTTCTGATTACTAAACGACTTCTTTACCTCCTGTACCATTGTCGCCCCACAGACACAAGGCGGCGCTGTGGCTCACACACACACACACACACACACACACACACACACACACACACACACACACACACACACACACACACACACACACACACACACACACACACACACACACACACACACACACACACACACACACACACACACACACACACACACACACACACACACACACACACAGACACACACACACACACAGACACACAGAGACACACACACACACACACACACTCACCTGTGGCGGGCTTTGGCCAGACAGTACTTGAGCGCCCTGTCCGGCTCGCTGACCACACCGTCCCTCCAGCAATGAGCGCACACGAACTTCATCTTCATGTTCAAGCTCCGCCCTCGGGACGCGC